>NC_064616.1:623617548-623920579 GCF_023898315.1 Schistocerca nitens | reverse complement strand
GTGGACTGACAAGGCAGCCAGTCCACAGTGAAGTAGCCGAAAGGGCACGCGTACACACACGCCGACAGGCGTGAAGTCTGAAATAGGATACGTGATGAAAGCTATAAAGAAAAGAACGTAGCTACTAGAACACTTAACTTTTATATCGTCCTTTGGTATACAGCATTCTTGATGATACAAGTGAGACTCTTTAGATTCATGAAGTAACTAATGGCGCCTTGCTAGGTCGTAGCCATGAACTTAGCTGAAGGCTATTCTAACTGTCTCTCGGCAAATGAGAGAAAGGCTTCGTCGGTGTAGTCGCTAGCAACGTCGTCGTACAACTGGGCGAGTGCTAGTACGTCTCTCGAGACCTGCCTTGTGGTGGCGCTCGGTCTGCGATCCTAACAGTGGCGACACGCGGGTCCGACATGTACTAATGGACCGCGGCCGATTTAAGCTACCACCTAGCAAGTGTGGTGTCTGGCGGTGACACCACATTCTTCCCCCGCAAATCGGCGAACGGTCGTGAGATAAGGCTTCCGCCCGCCATGGGGAGGACCCCATGTTGACGTATGCGATGAGGTGGGGAGCCTAACAACAGGCGAGGCTGTGCCACCCGCACCCTGCCATTCGGACCGAGGGGAGCTAGGAAACGCCTGAAAACCTAGTCCAGGGTGCACGTCAACATGCGGTGTATGCGCCCGTAATGAGACAGGAGGGGCCGAAGGGTCGACCTCCATTGCGTCGGGGGAGCCGACGCGCGACGACATCTGGTCCGGAGCGGGCAAGAGTTCCATGGCGGAGGACAGCTGGTCACGGGAAGCGAGCGGCGGCGCGTGACCCAGGGAGGCGCTTGGCGGCTGCAGCGAAGCGTCCACTGCGGGCGGCGCCGGCGGCGGCTGCGGCGGCGGCGCGACGCCATGAGGCAAAATGGAAGGCATCGTCGGTAACACCTGGGGATGAGGCGAGCCAGTAGATGGGTCCCCAGGGCGCTGACCGGACGGCACCGTCGCTGAAAGCAGACGGGGAGCGGCAGAACCCAGGCGACGACAGAGGCGCAGCTGATTGAGATGCCGACGCACCTCACCAGAGGCCCCCAAAACCAAATACATCGCGCGGCCGAGGCAGCGAAGAATGCGCCCTGCGAGCCAACGCCGTGAACATCGATAGGTGCGATAGAAGACAACGTCGCCAGGAGCAAAAGCAGGAGTCTGCCGCTGCACAGGAACCTGATGCGGCGGATGCAGCAAAGACATCAAGGTTCGATGAGGACGACCGTGGAGCAACTCAGCCGGCGAGCGACCATCGCGGGGCTGAGAGCGATACGAGGACAAAAAGAGCAATAACGCGGCCTCCTGAGAATGCGACTCTTTCAACTTCAACATCCGTGACTTGAAAGTCCGGACCAACCGTTCAGCGGCACCGTTTGACTGAGGCGAAAACGGCGCGGATGTCAGACGTTGAATACCATTGGCCTTGCAGAATGACTGAAATTCGGCAGACATGAATTGTGGGCCATTGTCGGAAACAATAGTCTGCGGAAGACCTTCAATGCAAAAGATAGCAGACAACGCTTGGATGGAGGCAGAAGACGTCGTGGAAGACATCCGGACAACAAAAGGAAAATTACTGAAAGCATCGACAACAACCAACCATCGAGCATTCCAGAAGGGACCAGCAAAATCGATGTGCAAGTGTTGCCAAGGGGAAGTGGCTTTCGGCCAGGCAAAGAATTTCCGCGGCGGTGCGGATTGTTGTTCGGCACACGCCACGCAAGAAGAGCACATATTCGTAATCGCAGCATCGATTCCGAACCAAGTACAGTGCTGACGAGCAAGTTGTTTCGTTTGCACTATACCCCAATGTCCGCGGTGAAGAAGCCTTAAGACAGAGGACTGTAACGAACGTGGGACACGACTCTGGACTGATCATTATCAGAACGCAACAACAAAACACCACGTCGTACAAAAAGTCTCTCCTTGTGAGCAAAAAATCGGCGAACCAACGGATCCGCGATCCGTGACTTCGACAAGGGCCATTGCGTAGCAACAAAACGCAAAACAGTAGCAAGGACAGGGTCAGCAGCTGTGGCTGTAGCTACACGACGAAAATCAATCTGAAACGGTTCGACCACGTCATCGGTCTCCGAATCAATGAACATGCAAGCAAGTTCAGAAGAATCGAATGCTTTATTCTCAGCAACAGGCAAACGGGACAACGCATCAGCGTTTCCGTGCTGAGCAGTGGACCGATACAAGATATCGTAGCGGTACTGCGAGAGGAAAATAGACCAGCGAATGAATTTCTGCGCTGTACGTGGAGGAACAGGCTTGTTCGGATGAAAAAGCGATGTCAAAGGTTTGTGGTCTATGATGATGGTAAAGTGACGACCATACAAGAAATCATGGAACTTTGTAACACCAAACACGAGAGCCAAAGCTTCTTTCTCTATCTGTGAATAATTTCTTTGCGCAGGTGAGAGCAATTTGGATTCAAAGGCGATAGGGCGATCATGCGATCCATCTTTGTGCGCAAGCACAGCACCGATCCCGAATGCCGATGCATCGACCATCAGCAAAAGGGTTTTCCGGGGATCGAATGGCGTAAGGCAAGTATTGGAAAGCAACGCCGATTCCAACCGGCGAAAGGCGCGTTCGCATTCCGTCGTCCAGACAAACGGAACACCTTTACGGCGTAAGCGATGAAGCGGAGCTGAAATGGAAGAAGCGCGCGGCACAAACCTGGCATAGTAGTTAATTTTTCCCAACACACTCTGGAGCTGTTTCAAGTTCTGTGGCGAAGGCAACTCCTGTATGGCACGGAGGTGCTCTGGACTCGGATGTATGCCTTGTGCATTTATGACATGGCCCAGATATGGTATGTCACGAGCAAAAAAACACACATTTGTCCTTCCTCAAGCGAAGACCATTTTGTCGCAAGACCTGAAATAACGTTCGTAGGTTGGCTAAATGTTCGGCTTCTGTCTTTCCGGAGATCACAATATCGTCCAGATAGTTCGCAGCAGTAGGGACCGATGCACAAACAGTTTGTAAATAGTGCTGAAACAATGCAGGGGCGGATGCACACCCGAATGGCAGTCTTTTGAATCGGTACAATCCAAGATGCGTGTTAACCACCAATACGCGCTAGGATTCTTCGTCCACCGGTATTTGCAAGTACGCATCTGCTAGGTCCAACTTCGAAAAATACGTTCCCGGGCACAGTTTGTCAAAAAGATCTTCTGGGCGGGGCAAAGGAAAAGTAGCAGTCACAAGTTGTGGATTCACAGTTGCCTTGAAGTCCACGCAAAGTCTCAATTTTCCGGAAGGTTTTTGCAAAATTACTAAGGGTGAGGCCCAGAGAGAAGCCTGCACACGTTCAATGACACCTTGTGATTCTAAATCGTTTAATGTTCTGGCGACCTCATCACGCAATGCGTGGGGAACATTGCGCGCTCTGAAAAATTTCGGTTGCGCGTTTACTTTCAGTTCCAAATGAGCTGCATAGTTCTTAGCGCAACCAAGGCCCGGTGCAAAAATGTCTGCAAATTCGTCACATAGACTAGAAACACTGGCGGAAGGCACAGTCTCGTTCACTGATAGGACCTGATTGACGATAGACAAGTTAAACAACTGAAATAAATCTAAACCAAACAAGTTCACGGCCGAAGAAGAACGAAGAACGTAAAAAGACACAAGTTTTGTTTGTCCCTGGTATGTTGCAAGAAGGCTGCACTGTCCTAACACAGGGATATTCTGTCCGGAATAACTCGTGAGCTGAACATTTGCGGCACGCAACGGAGGTGCGCCCAGTTGTTTGTACGTGGCTAGATTGAGCAATGAAACTGCAGCTCCGGTATCGAGCTGGAACGGTATCACTTGTCCGGCAAAGTCCAAATCTACAAAAAATTTATTGTCCTGCTGACGACAAGAGCGACTGTTTTGTGCAACGTGAACAGACACTGGTACAGAATCACGTGCGACGTGACGGGAGTTGCGTCGACGTCGACGCACACTGTTTGTGGGACGAACACAGTCACTGTTAGCGAGAGGAACACTGGGCGGAGTGGCACTAACTACATGAATGTCCACGGGCGAAGGTTCCCGAGCCTGAGTGTCCTTGGTTCGATTCCGGCGCGAAGCAAAGGGCCTGGATTGGTTGTGAGTGTCTGATCTGAGCTTTTTCTGGCAAACACTTTGAACATGCCCTTTCTTATTACAGAAAAAACAAATAGCTTGGCGTGACGGGCAATTCTCACGCAAATGTCTAGTTGCACACCGCGGGCATGATTTTAGAACTGCAGTGGCATGCTTACGCGGCACACATGTTTGCGAGCTAGGCTGCAGCTGCGCGGACGTGCGCGAGGGCCGGTTAGCGTCCCGTCCTGCGCGCCCGGCGGGCCGGTTAATGTGACACACTGCTGGCGAAGTTGCAAATGAGTCCTGAGCAAAGTCAAGTGTGTCTTGCCTATCTAAAATGTCTATCACTTGTTGAAGGGAGGGATTGACGAGTTTCAAAATCAGTTCCCATATGCGAACATCAGAAACGTTCTGTGCTATTGCATCACGCACCGTAGTATCTGAATAAGGGAGCCCACAGTCACATTCAAATGCACAATCCCTAGTAAGTCCTTGCAAAGTTGCAACCCACTCCCTATTAGTCTGACCAGCCGTACGTTTTGTACGAAAGAACACATACCTTTTTGCAACGACATTTACTGTTTCCTTGAAATAGGCATCTAAAGCAGACAAAATTTCTTCGTATGACAGAGTTGCTACGTCACGTTGGGGAAACAATTTCACTATCACATGGTAGGTGGACACACCTACACACGAAAGCAAAAACGGCTGCCGCTCATTACCTTGAATTCTGTAGGCGGCGAGATGAAATCAAAATTGTCGGGACCATTCCGGCCATGTCTCGTTGGCCGCCTCGTAGGGCCTAAATTGAGGTGCAACAGCATGGCGTGGCTGCGGTAGCGATGAAGCGGCGGCGGCCGCATCGTTTTGCAGCGCACGTTGACCCTGGACGAGCTGTCCAAGGGCATCCAATACGCCTGCGTCTGCTGATTCTGCAAGCGATAAAATTCGGACAGTACATCTGGAGAGTGTGGCGAAGCCATGACACAAGCAAATTAAGACAATATGAACGCTAAAGTCCCTTTTGAGACTCGTCGCCAATATAGTGGACTGACAAGGCAGCCAGTCCACAGTGAAGTAGCCGAAAGGGCATGCGTACACACACGCTGACAGGCGTGAAGTCTGAAATAGGATACGTGATGAAAGCTATAAAGAAAAGAACGTAGCTACTAGAACACTTAACTTTTATATCGTCCTTTGGTATACAGCACTCTTGATGATACAAGTGAGACTCTTTAGATTCATGAAGTAACTAATGGCGCCTTGCTAGGTCGTAGCCATGGACTTAGCTGAAGGCTATTCTAACTGTCTCTCGGCAAATGAGAGAAAGGCTTCGTCGGTGTAGTCGCTAGCAACGTCGTCGTACAACTGGGCGAGTGCTAGTACGTCTCTCGAGACCTGCCTTGTGGTGGCGCTCGGTCTGCGATCCTGACAGTGGCGACACGCGGGTCCGACATGTACTAATGGACTGCGGCCGATTTAAGCTACCACCTAGCAAGTGTGGTGTCTGGCGGTGACACCACAATTATCATCTAGAAAATTGAAACCTGGTGAATTTTTCTGTTAATTTATTGTTTAATTTCTTGATTTTTATCTACAATAAGTTTTAGAAAATAATTATCATTCTCATTATTATTAATATTACTCTCTGGTCTACTGATGAAATCAATTAATTGTTGTTGATTAAGATTAGAATAATTTTTAAAATATTTTATTCTATAGATTTTACAAATATCATTTAAAGACTCTTTTCCTAATCGTTATCATTGTTTATAATTTTACCTTAAAATCTTTTGACAAGAGTTATTAATTGTGTTTCATTAAGTTTAGAATAATGCTTTATTTATTTCGGTTTACAGATTTTATGCAGACCTATTAGAGATTTTTTATTGTATTCTTTCTTCATTAAGTTTAGAATAATTCCTTAAATTTTCTGTTTTACAGACTTATCGAAGTTCTTTTATATTTTTATATCTTAGTTCTCTTTTCTTCATTTTTTTCTTATTAAAATAATCGAAAAATTCCATCAAATCCGTCTAGTTACATTTGAATAACAATTGTCTTTACAATAATTTTCTAAATCTGTGTAACTCAATCCATATTTACCTTTACAATAATTTTTTATGTTTTGAAATAGCTTCATTTCTTTCTTCACTTCTTTCATCTTAAAATAATCGATAAATTCCATCAAGTCTGGTCTAGTTACATTTGAATAACTATTTTCTTTACAATAATTTTTAAATGATTATAACACAATCCATATTTTCCTTTACTACAATTTTCTAAGTTTTGAAACAGCTTGGCTTTGAAGTTGCTATATTTATATAGAAAAAATTTAGATTTTCAATAATTAGAACGTTTACAGTGGAAATGTACCTTTGGGTGTCAAATGAAATTTTCAAAGGCTGGTATCGACAGATAAAGTTTGACAGAGCATATTTATAATGAGAAAAAATTATTTGAGTTTCATATTTTAAATAAATGTGGATTTTGTTTGAGTGTATAGATAGATGAGGTTTGGTGGCTCTTAGTTATAAAGAAAAAATTTACTACATTTCTAAAATTTTAAATGGAAATTTCATTTTGCAGGTATAGATAGATGAGGTTTGGTGGTTCTTATTTATAGAGAATATTTATTAGACTTTTCAATTTTAAAAGAAAATTTCGTTTTGTAGGTATAGATAAATTTTTGGGTGGGGCATATATGGCGAAACTAAAATCACTGTTTATATCCTGGAACATTGAACCAATATGGTCTTTGGGCCACAATCGGCATTTGTTTACTACTTTCCTTCAAGAAAAATGATCATTTGGCAGTCCTGCATCACATAGCTAACGTTGCAGGTGTTTTTATTTTTTATTTTTTAGTTTAATACATACTGTAAATGAATGACAGCAAATTGTAGTGAAATTCAGAAACGTATTCAGAAGATCAAAGTTTCGTACAGGAAATGGCAATAGACCCTCACCAAAATGAAAGTGGCATACTTCGCATAAAGGTAAGTCACATTATTAGCCAGTTGCACAGTTGACGATCCGTTACTGGAAACATTCACAACTGTAAAAATAAAGTTAGTCTCGACTGGAGCGACTTGAGTTTGACCGATCACATAGAAACAAGTTATTGAGAGTGCAGTTGTCAGACTGCGATTTTTTGGAAGATTCCTAAGGAAATGTAATTCTGTCACTGAGGAAATATCTTTGACCGATTCTTCAGTATTGTCAGTCTGGGACTGTTAACAATCTAAGAACGCAAGGCCCAAGAAAAGTCAGACGACATATTACTTTCTCTCAGATATATCTCGCAAAATGACCTTGACCGCAAAATAAGAGAAGTTCGAGGTCATGCGAAGACTTTCCAACAATCGCTCTTCCTGCGCATTGTTCGCATACATAGCAGGAAAGATAGGAGATGGTGGTCACATAAAAATGACTTTCGCTGCAAATCTTATGGTGATTTGTGGATTCTACATGTAGTTGCAATTGCAAACACTTCTTTAAGACTCCACTGTCTTACACTTGTAATTTAGGCGTCATGTTCTGTATGACTCTCATGAAAAGTGTCTGTTTGAGATGACACCAGTTATACTACCAACCTGTATCTCCTACATATTCGTTGGATCTAGTCACTGCCGCCGCAACTCAAAGAATGACAAACTGTACTAGCAGACACTTGATTATGGAGTCCCTGTTTTCTGGAAATACCTACCAAAGCCAAAGAGAATATGCATGCCTGTGCAAAATGACTCTAAGAAGTTATAATACTGTCTTCAATTTAACCTAATATAAATTTAATTTAAATGCAATCCCATGAACCCTTGCACTGCACTGAAATGTGTGTTTTAAAAGAGTGTGTACTGCAACATTTCATAATCATTATAGTTTTTTGACATGTACTAAATCGTAACACATACTGACGTACCAAAAGTATGAGACTGTCCAATACGTGCACATTCCCCTATCTTCAATCTGATGTCCGTCCTCATGATCAAAATTATGATGAAAAAACAGTGATTTACCATCTACTGTTGCAATAAAGGCCTTGTCTGGACATTTTATTTATTGAAATCGTCAGCTGTATGCATCCATGGCACTCCATCATGTTTTCTCTCCGACTTCTACTTGATCACGGTTTCATTTTCATTATGATCATAATTGCATCACGCACTAAATTTTTCCCCGATTCTCGCGTTACCTGCGGTTATTACGTTCGCTCTCTACTGCTTTTATACCCACCGACGAATCGTATTCCTGGTTTCCACATTCTACGTGGTTCGCGACAGACACGTGTTTAGTTTTTGTATGGCTACGATACAAAATTTTCTTTCCAGACTCTTCAGAAGCATAGTTTTGCAAACTCTGTGTAGTTTACCAAACACTCTTCAAGCTAGTTTTACTCTTCCGCGCAACCGCTACGGTCGCAGGTTCGAATCCTGCCTCGGGCGTGGATGTATGTGGTGTGCTTAGGTTAGTTAGGTTTAAGTAGTTCTAAGTTCTAGGGGTCTGATGACCTCAGATGTTAAGTCCCATAGTGGTCAGAGCCATTTGAACTATTTTACTCTTCCATTTATATCTTTTCATATCCATCCTGTAATTGTTTTCAGCAACCCTGAATACATAAATATATCCTGGTTCTATGACTTCACTGTTAATCTATACAATTTTCTTTTGAATTTGTTTGCAGCATTTTTAGGATTATTTTTATCGGCTTTAAAGCCTACTCTCAAATTTACTCTATTTAAGTTCCATTACATATTTTATTATTGTTCTCATATAAAGCAGAAATGCTAATTAACTAAATACTTTTCACGATATCATTTGCACTACATATACCGTAGCAGGAAGCTAAGCGAATTTACATTTTGACTGAGAGTTTAACAGGAATGAGCCTGACAACTGCAGCGTTCTTGTAGACTACAGTTGGCCGACGTGTTGCACGTTTCACGGTGATAACTGTGCGGTGGAGGCAGTACCACTTAAGTGTATCACGGCTGCCATCTGCCGACCTGGCCGGCAATGTCGCGAATGCAGCCATGGTGCGTAGCGACTGCAAATCACTAGCAACTACATGCTGGATAGGCTAGGCCCTAGGGGCTTGAGTTTGCCAAGGTCGGCGATCCCTCGTCGTTGTCAGGGCACGTACGACACGAGCAGCGGCTGCAGTTTTTTGCCGCCTACGCTGATAACGCTTTGAGATAGGCCGTGCCTGCGACGTGTTCTGATTCCTTCAGCTGTGTCCGTTTCGGGTGCCCAATGCGCAACAGCCCCAAGCAAAAATTTGGTATTCGAAAGAATGTCTCCCTAACATATTCGTTCGCGTTCCCTCTTTACACAGCATACGCGAATGAGTTTTAAATATAAATACGAGTGCAGTTCCATAAGTAATTAAACTTTTTTAGCCAATTTTGGTTGAAAAAATACGAAATTTGTGGGACATCGTGGAAGATAACCGCTTCAGCCGCTACAGTTTCGTGGTGTTCCGATAGGTGGCAGCGCTGTACATAAACTTCAAAATGGTGTCTGCAATGGAGTTGCGTTCCAAGCAGAGAGCTGTCATTGCGTTTCTTTTGGCGAACAACCAGAGCATCGCAGATAGTCACAGGCGTTTGCAGATTGTCTACGAAGACTAAGCAGTGAACAAAAGCACGGTGAGTCGTTGGGCGAGGTGTCTGTCATAATCGCAAGATCGCGTGTGGACACAATCATTCGCGGTGATCGACGGATCAAAATTAAACACCTCGCTGCACAACTGGACGTCTACGTTGGTAATGCTGACGCACCCGTCAACCACTTGGGGCACTCAAAGGTGTGTGATCGTCTGCCACATAACAGAAGACCGTAAGGAGCAACGAAGGGCCATCTGTGTGGAATTGCTTGCGCGTTACGAGGCTGACCGTGACAAAGTTTTTTCTAACGTCGTCACAGGCGCTAAAACGTGCGTTCGCCACTTCCAACCGGAAACAAAACAGCAATACCTGGAGTGGCGCCACACCACCTCTCCTCTGAAGAAAAAGTTCAAAGCCGCATCCTCAACGAGTAAAGTTATGGCGACGGTCTTCTGCAACTCTGAAGGGGTATTCTGTTTCATGTCTTCCCTTATGGTGCAACTATCAACTCTGAAGTATATTCTGCTACCCTCATTAAACTGAAGAAATAATTTCAGCATATTCGTCGCCACAAACATGCAAACGAATTTCTCCTTCTCCATGACAACGCAAGGCCTCAAACAAGTCTGTGCATCCGAGAGGAGTTCACAAAACTTCATCGGCCTGATCTTCCCGCCCACCATACAGCAAGGACCTCGCATCTTCCGGATTCCATCTGTTTGGCCCAATGAAAGATGCATTCCGGTGGAAACAGTACGTAGATGATGGGCTGGTTATTGATGTAGTAAGACGTTGTCTCCTATGTCGACCAGTAGGCGTACAGGCCCTCCCAGTAAGGTGGCGCAAGGCCGTCGCATTCAACGGAGATTATGTTCCAAAATAGGCTTCCAGAATGAGATTTTCACTCTGCAGCGGAGTGTGCGCTGATATGAAACTTCCTGGCAGATTAAAACTGTGTGCCCGACCGAGACTCAAACTCGGGACCTTTGCCTTTCGCGGGAAAGTGCTCTACCAATTGAGCTACCGAAGCACGACTCACGCCCGGTACTCACAGCTTCACTTCTGCCAGTACCTCGTCTCCTACCTTCCAAACTTTACAGAAGCTCTCCTGTGAAACTTGCAGAACTAGCACTCCTGAAAGAAAGGATATTGCGGAGACATGGCTTAGCCACAGCCTGGGGGATGTTTCCAGAATGAGATTTTCACTCTGCAGCGGAGTGTGCGCTGATATGAAACTTCCTGGCAGATTAAAACTGTGTACTTCGGTAGCTCAGTTGGTAGAGCACTTGCCCACGAAAGGCAAAGGTCCCGAGTTCGAGTCTCGGTCGGGCACACAGTTTTAATCTGCCAGGAAGTTTCAAAAAGAGGGTTTGTAGCCAAAAGAGTGGGGAATAATATGGTGTATTGAAATCCTGAAAACCCTGCCTACTTTCAGACAGTGTTGCATTACTTATTGAACGCCCGTCGCATTTAATTTTACCTCTAGTCTATCGTATTACGCACTTAATACACAGAAAGCGATTTTCCATACACATTTGAACAAATTTCCTGTTCGTTATAGGTTTTCCCTCACACAAAATTTGTTGTTTTTCACAACGAAGAATTCCAGCGACGTTCAGTTGATATCCGAGTATCTGTCACAATTTTGCAAGAAACCAAGTCATTTCATGTGCTTGATATCTTGTTTAGCTTAAGAGCTATAGTTGTTTGAGTGAAATGTGTTACAATGTTTGTGGCAATTTTTGCAGTCAGATTTACGTGACAACTTTGGATGACAGAGCTGAAAACAATTACGTAAACGTCCGATCTTTTGAAGCAAAGACTTACGGAGAAATGCTCAAGGCCTAACGCAGCGTTAAGAACTGTTTTCCCGATTTTAAAGTGTTTATCATTCAGCTGAAGATCACTCCCGTCCAGGAAGGCCTTCGAGAAGTGGTGGTGCTTACATTTAGAAAACCGAGGTTCTGATCCGCGTCCAGTATCGTCTAACTTTCAGAGTATGTACGAAATACGCTGGACTTACAGTTGGTTCGTTTTGCATTGGTGTCTCGAGAATGTTTGCAAATAGAGACCACAGTTGTAGTAAAATAAATAGTTGTTCTTCAGCACTGCAACACGCCTGCGATCTCAGCTCCGTGATTACTCAGATTGTGTGTGAAAACTAATGTGATTGTCGTCTCCCATACACCCTGCTCCGCAGACCTCACTATACGTTACTTTTTATTATTTCTAAAATTGAAATTATCGCGAACAGCGTTTCGACACTGTTTATATCATTAACGGGAACTGGTCACGAGCACTGAAGGACACTCCGCAGGAAGCTTTCCAAGACTGCATGGCAAAATGGAAACGCAAGTTGGGAGAAATGTCTTGGTGAAGGAGAGGCCTTCGAAGGAGACGAGCTAAATATCTACAGCTCGTATATAAATGTTATTGAAACAAGGTCTGTTATTTTTTAACAGACATGTAAAGAGTGACTTATTTCACTTGTTCACCATCATCATTATCATCGTCATCAGTCATTGCCATCCAGTTCTGGATGTAGGTCTCCTCCAGATTCCTTCATACATTACCATCTTCAGTCTTCCCCACTCAAGTTAGTTCTAATTTTTTCTTTATATTATCAATCTGTCTTCCGTTTGGTCGTACTTTTGATCTTCTCCCATTACGAAGAATAGAACACAGAATCACCTTCGTCCATCTTCCATCATACTGTCCACTTCTAAGTCTGGCCCACGTCCATTTCAGCTTCGTAAGAGTCACTGTCTCGCCCTCAGCTGTCTTTCTTTTTATCCATTTGTTTGCTTTTATGTCCCTCCTCACTATATGTAACATGGATATTTCTATTGCTCTTTGGATAACCGTAAATTTTTTAACCGTTTCAACATTTAACTTCCACATTACGCTGCCATTAGTTAGTAATTGCAGTGTACACACTTTGTAGATTTTCTGTTTAGAGCACATTGGGAATTTACTTCCGAGGAGGAGGAGGAGATTAGTGTTTAACGTCCCGTCGACAACGAGGTCATTAGAGACGGAGCGCATGCTCAGGTGAGGGAAGGATGGGGAAGGAAATCGGCCGTGCCCTTTCAAAGGAACCATCCCGGCATTTGCCTGAAGCGATTTAGGGAAATCACGGAAAACCTAAATCAGGATGGCCGGAGACGGGATTGAACCGTCGTCCTCCCGAATGCGAGTCCAGTGTGCTAACCACTGCGCCACCTCGCTCGGTTTTACTTCCGAATATAGCTTTCAGTTTCCAAAATGAACTCCAACCCAGTTTAGTCCCCCCTTCGCAAAATAATTTACTCCTCCTATCTTTAAAGGTCTGCCAGCTCAGCTTTTTCAGAATGACCGTGTCACTCTTCCTCGAGTCACTCATTTCTGTGACCATTCGTGATTCCCTTCTTTTTATACCTTCAGTATCCCATATTAATCCTATTTCGTTTAGGTTCCACAAAGTTATTCCAGGATGACTTGCACAAGTGCCTTGTAAGAAATCTGCTTTGTAGACTGATCGTATTTTCCCAATATCCTACCAATGCGCCGAAGTCTGCCACGCCTTTTACCTATGATTGAGCATATGTGATCAATTCATTTCATATCCTTGGAAAGTGTTACACTCCGGTATCCCTGCTGTATGCTGAATCCAATCGATAAAATCTTCTTAGGCCATAAGCTGAGCGGTAGCGTCGTCATGTAGCAACGTCTCAATGAGTTTCGCACCTATCATATCTGGGCGAAATGTCGGAAATTGCCTCCCTGTCACACCTTTTACTTTCCCCTTCTTGGGAAAGCGTACGGAGAAGTTTGTAGCCGTTGGCTTTTATTCCACATTGTATGTGTGTGTGTGATTATCTTGGATAGTTTAGGCTCTCTGTGTATTGTGATGGTGTTCTGGTTGAGTCTAGTACTTGCCTGAGGTTGGCGAGATGTTGGGTACTTTAAGGATTAAGGATTGGTATTACAACTTGGAGATTTTGGGATTTTTCTCTTCGATTTAGTCGTCAAAAATCCTCATAGGGTGTTTGTGCTTATCATGGGACATGTCATACCGACCTAGGGAGTGTGTGAGGTTATTTCCAAATCTGTAAGAGCTCTCATAGAAAGTCCTTGCCAGAATTTGGAATCTTTCTTTCAGGTGGTGGATTTCAGCAGCGGCGTGCAGATTGTCGGTGTGGAATCCCATGGGTAGATGCAGTGCCCTCTTGAGGGCGCAGTCCTGCAGCCTCTGGAGTTTGTCCAGATGCTGCTTCGCCATGTATCCCCAGATTGGGCATGCATACTCCATTACTGGCTATATAAGTGCCTGATATACATTTACTAGTACAGAGCAGGGAAGGGTGCTGGTTGTGTTGAGGACTGGGTATAGGGTGGACATTCTAGCACAAGGTTACGCCGCGATACTTGGCAGATCTGCGCCAGGAGAGTCGGGATCCATGTAGGTGTAGGTGAAGTGTGTGTGTGTGTGGGGGGGGGGGGGCAGTGTGGGTGTCCGTGTCTCCCAAGCCTCTGGGTGCTCAGCATAGCTTGTGTCTTTTCAGGGTTGATGGTGATGCACCAGCGATGGGCCCAGGTTTCTGTGTCATCTAAAACCCTTTGTAGCCTAGGTCCTTATTCGCATTACGAGTGTAAAAAGCTGTGTCGTCAGCATAGTGTGCAGTGTGCACCAGGGGGGCTGTGGGGGTGTCCACAGCGTACAGACTGTACAAAACGGGATCCAGGACCGATCCCTGTGGCACCCCAGCACGAATACGCCTTTTGGTGGAGTTCGCTGTTTCTACCTTTACACAGAAAGTTCTGTTCTTGAGATAGCTTTGGATTAACCTGAGTATGCTCCTGGGAAACCCCTGTGTGTATAACTTGTATAGTAGCCCTTTATGCAATACTAAGTCGAAGGCCTTGGCTACATCAAGTAGCACTATCCCGCAGTAGCCTCTGTGGTTGAGCCCTCTGTGGCTACTTCCACTAGTCTCGTGATCTGTTGAGGGGAATTGGAAATCCGGCAGAAGGCGCTCGTTGGTGCTGCGATCTCGTATGGGTATTAGCAGGAGGCGCTCATAGATCTTGCTGAGAGTTGGCAGGAAGCTAATCGGCCTGTAGTGCTGCGGGAATAAAGGGTCTTTCCCTGGCTTGCATATCGCAACCACTTGCGCGTGTTTCAAGCAAGCTGGTAACTCACGGGTGGGAGTAATCTCATTGAAGACATTCGCGAGGTATTCGATAGCCAAGGGCGGAAGGTTTTTGACTAACTGGTTGGTGACACTGTCATGTCCTGGGGCCTTTTTTATGGGGAGGGACGTAATTACTATTGCCACGTCTTTTGGGGGGGAAAAATGTGGGTCCTCCTCAACACTGAGGAAGACAGCCAGTTGAGGTAGGACTACCTCTTCATGTTCATCATCCTGGGGTTCTGCCGCTTAAAATTGTTTCTCGAAGGAGTCGGCGAGGGTGTTGGCCTTTTCAGCATGCTGTAGGCCAGACCCCGCTCGCCGTGTAGTGAATCAAATGGCTCTGAGCACTATGCGACTTAACTTCTGAGGTCATCAGTCGTCTAGAACTTAGAACTAATTAAACCTAACTAACCTAAAGACATAACACACATCCATGCCCGAGGCAGGATTCGAACCAGCGACCGGAGCGGTCGCTCGGTTCCAGACTGTAGCGCCTAGAACCGCATGGCCACTCCGGCCGGCCCGCCGTGTAGTGGCGGCACCCTAGCGCGTCTTTTGGCGAATTGCTTGGTTGCTTGCCAAAGTGTGTGATCGTCTACTTTGAGATCTGTGAGGCGGATTTGCCATTGCTGGTTTCTGTGCTTATTGAGCGCTACCATCTCTCTCTGTAGACGATTGAGCAGCCTCCTGGTGGCCTTATTTCTGGTGATCTTCCACTCTTTTGTCACTCTGTTCTTGTGTCGGATTTGGGCTAGCAAATGTTCTGGGAGTTATACTTGTGAGGGCGGGCCGTCCCTTTGTGGGGGAGTGGCATCTTCCGCTTCCTGCAAGATGGTACCTGTTCGGTCTTGTAGCGCTTGTTCTAATGTTTCGGCAGTAGGTGGCGGAGCGCGAGCGATATCGGAGGCGACGGTTTCTCGGTATCGCTCCCAGTCTGTACGTTTGTAAGACGTATGGTACCATGGGAGTGCTACCCATTCTCCCACATCGACCTCTAGAATCACTGGGTTGTGATCGGAGGACATTCGGTTGATTGTCCTTGCGGCCACAAATCCCGTGATCCTCCTAATGAGGGCTGTATCTAACACATCTGGCCTACCACCATTATCTGGGAAATGTGCGGGCTCGACCGGACCCCATATTTCGAAGTGGTGGTCGCGCGCTAGTCGCTGCAGTTTGGCGCTGCTCTGGAGGTTACTCTAGAGTTCCAATCGGTGTGTTTGGCACTGAAGTCGCCACCTGTTATGAGTTTCCCTTCAGTTTGCCCTAGAGCAGCTGTGTCTCCTTCGTCTGTCTCGTCTTGTGGGGTTCGGTAGATTGCAACAGTGGTTAGGGCTCCAGTGACAATTGTTACTTCCACCGCCAATGCTTCGATTTTATTTGTAGCTGGTAAGTATGCCTGGTGGTGGGGGATTCCTCTTTTTGTATATATAGCCACTCCTCCACCTTGGATTGGCCTGTCTTTACGGTAGCTAACGTAGTTGGGAACTGTCTCTTTTCTTCCCAGTTTTAGGTCGGTTTCCCCCATCATGCATATGTCGATGGGGAACTCCTTCATGAGTTCTCCGAACTCGACCACTTGATTAACAATGCCTTCTGCATTAAAGAAGCACATTGTCAGGCCTTGAATATTTGGTCGTCTATCCATTATGGGGTTTTGAAACTACTGAGAAAGTCGCAGAGAGGAGCGACTGCTGGACTGTTGCCTGAAGGGCAACGGGGATCTGAGTGTTCTGCCTCTGGGCCTCCTTGAATTCCTTCATCATTTCCATGATGAGGTTCATGGTCCAGACCATAATGCCTAACAACTGATCCGAGGGAGTGGACTGAGTGTGGTGTTCCCTAATACTTCCTCTGTTTTGGTGGACCTGGTCTTTGTTGTGTTTCTCCTGGTGTTGTTCTTGCGTGTGTGTCTGGTGTTGTGGTGATTGGTCTTGCGTCGATTTATCGACGTTTCCGTGGCTTTTTGGTGGGGAAACCACTTCTGCGTATGTTGCCCTTGGTGTGTAAGGATTTGGTTTTACCCAAGTTTTGTCTCTGTGTGTTGTCCTGTTGTGTCTCTCTGTGTGGTTTGATGGGGTGGTAGTGTCTTGTTTTAACGTGTGGGAGGTTGGGGGGGGGGCGTGGTATTTCCCACACAGAGCTCACCTTATCTGAGGGGCCATGTGTTTCATTGTGCACGTCCTGGTGTCATGGGTTTCGGCGCATTTTCTGCAGTGTACGGGCATCTGGCAATTGGCAGCTGTGTGATCAAGTCCCTGACACCTTAATCACTGCAACACCTTGTTCTTGCGGCGGAGCGGCTCCGTGGTGACAGGGACTGCCAGAACAACCTTGATCTCGCGCCTGTTCTGGGGTATGCCTGGCAGAGTGACTTGGAATAGTGGCCACTTGTTCTCTGCCCCATTTTTGCCCATCTGTTCAACAGTTTTTACAACAAATCCCTGGGCAGTCAGGACGGTTTTGACTTGCTGGGGAGGAGAGCCGTCTGGGGAGGTACCTAATAACGATGATTTTGTCTCTTGTCGAGGCGGTGGGGAACGTGTAATGTGGTATATTTTTGTCAGTGAGGGCCTTGTTCATGGTGTTGTAGCCTTCAATTCTGTGTAGTGTGATTTTGATTTTGTCCCTCCCCCCTGTAGGTTTTGCTTTGAAGTTTTCTCCGTTGATGTGTGTTTTGATCAAGTCGTGGAATTTTTCGTAGTTACGGGGAAACTCTGCGACGGTCAGTGGTGGGAAGCGGTGTGATGTGTGACTCTGTGTTGTTGTTTCGTGTGGTTCCTCTGGTGCATTGGCCACCGTCTGAAACCTGTTTGGGGTGGGTTCCATCCCTCGAATAGGTGGAAGTCTCGGATGGCGAAAGGTTTTTCACGCCAGGACAAAGCCCTCCAAAACCTTCCCGGTTTCGTGGTACCCTTCCAGGGCAGCGGTTTCCTGGTTCCCTCCCAGGACAACAACAGGTGCTACTAGTGGCTCAGGAACTGCAGGCTCCTCAGGGGCCGGGGGGGGGGGGGCGTCATTTGGGTTGGGTGGGGGGGATTCCTGCTCTTCTTGTGTCTGTCCTTTTGGTCGTCCTTTGCATGCCGCACCTTCGTGGAGGGGATTTAAGGAATTGGCATCGGGTGGGGGGTTGGGTAGCAGTTGTGGGCTTGAGGAGGATTTTAGTCGGTTTATGGCACTTCTGTTGGTCATAATTTAGATCGATGATGTGTTGGGCGAGTCGGTTTTTGGCGTTGGCAAGCAGGAACGGGCTCAGGAAAGAGGAGGGAGGGGATCGCAAATACCGACAATGTAGTTATTTGTTTGTG
Source organism: Schistocerca nitens (assembly GCF_023898315.1). Classification (NCBI taxonomy): domain Eukaryota; kingdom Metazoa; phylum Arthropoda; class Insecta; order Orthoptera; family Acrididae; genus Schistocerca; species Schistocerca nitens. Next base: position 623,902,370 of record NC_064616.1, on the reverse strand, counting down.
TTCTATGTGTATTCAGATTTTGTGTGGACGTCGTAATGTCCGGAGCGGAAAGGTGGGCTGCTGCCAGGGGATTGCCAATTACAACCTTGTTGGCACCGTTGGGTTTCCCGGTTGCACTGCTGGCTCTAATAACATGATGACAGATGCGGCGTTCTGGACGGAGGCGGCGGAAAACCTCTCTTTGTTTCCGCGGCCTGCTTCCAGGTCCTGGCCTACTTTTTCCCTATTCTTGAGGGGAGCAGAGCCTGGCTCTGCGGCAGCCGAGATGCCCGAAAAGGCGGGCGGAGCGGCCCACGGCAACAAGAGAACGCTCCTCGTGTCATAGGCGGAATGAGACAAACGCGACCCCAAGGCACCACCCAAGCTCGACATTCCGCTTCGACGAGACGACACAACAACTCTGTTGTTAGACAACGCCACGCTAAACTTTCCAAACGCCGTTTTGCTACTCTGCGAGACCACGTTGCTAGTGCCCGTCAATGTTTTAATAAAAACAAAGCCGGTAGACACTTCTGGTTTTACTCCCGTGCAAGCGGGTGCCTATTGGTGAACGTGCGCGAGTAAGGGGTACCTATGATCCACGGTTGACTGCCACTCAGTGAGTGTCGGGATATGGTGTTCCGCGTATCTATATAGCCGCTGGACCGCTGACCACGTCTGTAGGCAGACCAATCAGGCGCCTCAGGAAGATGGTTCCGCGCCGGCGGTGGAGCAATGGTGGTGGGGGTGTCGAGTCCCAGTGTCTGGTCATTCTGTCCGCGGACGCCGCAAGCTTCAGAATAGATTGCTCCTGTCGTATCTTTGCAATTGCGGAATCCCACGCTGAGTTGAAATGCACTTTTCCAGTTTATTAGATTGTTTTGAGAAGTATGCCTGCGGCCTCTTTGACAATCTAGTCCCACAATCCGTTGGCGCTGCGTAGTTTCTTTGTTTGTTCAAAATCGAAGGTGTGTTCCTCGTTGATGCTATGCTCTGCCACCGTGGCCTTGTCTGTCTGCCTTAGTGGAGCGTTTGTGATGTGTTACGTACAGCGCTGTGTGATGCATCATTGTGTCTGTCCGATCTACTGCATCCTGCATGCGCACTCAATACTGTAAACGCCCAGCGTCTTCAGTTCTAGCCGGTCTTCGGGCGAGCTAAGCATGTCCATTATTTTCCGTGTTGCGTGGAAAACCGTTTTTATTTGGTGGTTCTCCATTATTCTAGCTATCTTGACTGTCTGAGGCCCCACATACTGCAGGGACGTCACATGTTTAGCTTTTTCTTATCAGTCTCTAAAGCGCATCTTATTTACATCTCGCTGTAACCTTTTTTGCGGAAAGTCATTCGCAGATGTAACTCACGGGAAGCTCTTCCCGTCGCAATTGGATTTGACTCTATGTACTAAGATTGTTAGTACCGAGTAATATTGTGCTAGACGATGGCAACTCCGAGGACTGTGGTATAGGTCCGTATCGTTCTTCTTTCTGTAGACCGTGTGTTCCATCTTGTAGTCAGGGTTTCTCTTCATCTAAATATCCAGAAAGGGTGGGCTACTGTCCTCTTCTATCTGCATGGTAAACTTGATGATGTTATGTATGCCATTGCGATGACTAAGGAACTCTTGCACGTTTTCTCTGCCATGCGACCACACCACAAAGGTGTCATCTACGTATCTGTAGAACGCCTTTGGTTTTAGTTGGGTGGTATTTAGCGCTACAGTCTCGAAGTGCTCCATGTGTAGATTAGGAATACGCAAAGCTAAGAGGGAAGCCATGGCAACCTTATTTGTTTGCTCATAGAATTTCCCATCACGTTTGAAATAGGTGATGGTTAGTACATGTCTAAAGTTTTTGACAGTGTCCTCATTGAAGTGTCCCTTGATTAGAGCTAAGGAATCTTCGAGTGAAACATGGGTTAAAAGCGATGTATAGCAAAGTTGACGAGTAGGTCCTTCTTGTCCAATAGTAACCCTTGGAGCACCTTCACAAATTCTGTGGAGTTCATAGCGTGGTGTGGGCAGTAACCAACGAGAGGTTTTAGCAGCTGTGCTAGACGTTTGACTATCCTGCATGTTGTTGAGTTCATGGTGGTCGTAACAGGCTGCAGTGGAACTTCTTCCTTATTTATTTTTAGGATGCCGTATAGTTGTGGTGACAGTGCTGCCACGGATTCAAGCCTTCTCTGATGTTCCGATCCAGTCCTGAGCTGGTAAGTGGAGTGATGGCCTTGTAAGTCACACAGGTCGTCACATCCTTCCGCATTTTTTTGTGTGCTACATCTTGCAGAAAAGTTTCATTATCTGACGGCAGTATTCTGGGTGAAGAGGCAGAAATGATGACTGATACCATGGATCTCTGCGCAGCACAGGGTCTCTGAACAAAAATTCTGTGGCAGAATGACGAATCCAAGAACACTGCCACCGGTTCCGATGCCGCCAGTGCATCCCCATCAGACCTGGACGGTATATGACAACCTGCTTAAAACGTCTTTCACCACATCCTGCTCCCAATGCCTAACCTTGCCAGAAACTCTGAAAACGACACTATACTGAGGCTGAAACCTTGTAGGATGTGGTGGAACGTACGGCTTCTGAAGCGTCTGCTGAATATGCAGAACAGTACAATGATATTGAGCGCGTAAGAGTTCTACCAGAGATTTTCCGTCGCAAAGCAAGGAGCAGTACAGTAGGATGGCAAAAATTTCTTTAGAGCCTGAACCCATGTGTGGGTGAAGGCAGTTACACCATCTGACTACGGATGAATGGCGTTGTTATGATGTGCTGGATGCCGTAGCCATGGCAGAATTGTCGAAAGTCGGCAAATACAAGTTGTGGTCCGTTGTCAGAAACAATAATCTCTGGTAATCCTTCAGTACAAAAAATGGAGATAGGGCCGACACGGTACTGGCGGTTGTCCGCAGCTCGTGGTCGTGTGGTAGCGTTCTCGCTTCCCGCGCCCGGGTTCCCGGGTTCGATTCCCGGCGGGGTCAGGGATTTTCTCTGCCTCGTGATGACTGGGTGTCGTGTGCTGTCCTTAGGTTAGTTAGGTTTAAGTAGTTCTAAGTTCTAGGGGACTGATGACCATAGATGTTAAGTCCCATAGTGCTCAGAGCCATTTGAACCATTTGTACTGGCGGTTTTTATTATTTTCTTATTTATGTAGCCGGCCAGTGTGGCCGAACGGTTCTAGGCGCTTCAGTCCGGATCCGCGGGACTGCTACGATGACAGGTTCGAATCCTGCCTCGGGTATGGATGTGTGTGCTGTCCTTAGGTTAGTTAGGTTTAAGTGGTACAAAGTTCTAGGGGACTGATGACCTCAGATGTTAAGTCCCATAGTGCTCAGAGCCATTTCATCGGAAAATTCGCTTGTTCACTGTAATTTGTTGTGCGAAAATATTTTCATGAGTAGGTACTTACATTTTGTTTCGACGTTCTTGTCCTCATTTACACGTTCCTCAAGTATAAATGTGGGCATACAAACACTGTACATATTATTTTTCAATAACATCACTCGATGTGTGTTAAGCAAATAACTTTGAAGACAGTGATTTCTCTTGCACCGCGTGCATGGCTGCAGTCTCGATTCCGAAGGCTCTCTCTCTCTCTCTCACTGCGAGTGTGTGTGTGTGTGTGTGTGTGTGTGTGTGTGTGTGTGTTGGGGGCGGGGAGACGGGAGGATGATGTGTGGTTGCGTACCCTTGTTAGGTTTCTTTATAACTCCTTCAATGTACTGAATAGTGTTCATTTACTTAATTTTGAGTATTTTTGTTTGTATCTTATACGTGTAGCTCTGTAGGTCCAAATCGAGGATAAGTCTCCATGGCCATGGAACGACTCTGGAGATGACTTAAGCTTCAGGGAAGTTAATAATGAATAAAATAAAATTTACACACATTCTATATAGACCACAAGCTGATGAGTGTATATTAGCATAATCAAGATTCTATCACATAATTTGCTTAACTTTTTTTCAGGAACTTCCCGACAGATTAGGAGTGAGTCAACAGAAAATTTTTCACTTTAGACTTGAAAGTGGGAGGAATACTGCTAATATTTTTCAATTCGTGTGATAACTTATTAAAAATGGACACAGCCGAATACTGCAAGCCTTTCTATACAAGAGTCAAAAAGGTGCGATCAAAATGCAGGTTCGATTTCTGCCTCGTAGTAACTGACGTGAGCAATACCTGATACTTTTTGGGAATAGCTTTATACTGTAAACAACAAAAGCTATTAAAGAAAACAGAAATGCAGAAACCAATTGTAACGTGAATGTGTGTATTAAGAACTGATCTACTATCATCAGTAGTTAGACAAACCTCTGATCTCTGAATTTATGTTCTATTTTATGAATTTTCATAATTAATATTTAATTTGTAAATACAGTCTGAGTAAAAGTACATAAATGAACTTATGACCCCCCCCCCCACACACACACACACACACAAATTCTGCACTACGAAAACGACGCTTGTGCATAACTTAAAAGTTGCCTGTTCTGCCGGGAATTTCGTTTTTACCAGTATATTTTGCTGTTAGTAGATGGTGACAGTTAACTTCTCAATACGTTGACTGTCTCTGCTACATTCAATTTCGAATGTTCGAAATATGATTGAGAGATGACAAGTCACTCTCACTTATTTTCATATTCGAGGCTAATCTTTAATGTTATTACTACACCATACACACTATATTTCTGAGACGACAGGAAATTATCAACAAGAGCAGGCACTGGTGGGAGCATGTAGGTTGTTAATACCTGCAGGACGTTTATGGTAGCTCTCCTTTGAATAGTATCTTCTGGATTTGAGAACAAGCAGGCAGATTCGTTATTTAACAGTAAATCTTGGAGTGGACATTTGGAGCTTCGAAGCTATGTGTAGCTGTTAGGGAGATGAACATCTCAAAGCATTTACCAGTGAGAGAACGCTGGTCTCAAGAACTTCCTACACCAGTGTGCTTACAATGCTTTCTGTTGAAGAGGGGAAAGAAACTGCCTACCAGAATCTACCTGTTAAGCGTTTCTGGCCAAGGCACGGACAGGGGCATAGGGCAAATCTGGGTTGGCTGGCCAGGACCTTTCGACAGTGTCATAAATACTCATTGTGTAAACTGGTGGCGTCCATAAAAATCCTCGAGTTTCCATGTTCACCTTTGACCGGAAGCAATCGATGGAGTCAGGGTTTGGCTGCTTCTCCAGCAGGGAAAAGAATATTATTAACTTTCGTCAGCGTTAGCCAGAGGATACAGTAGACAAGGTAGTGGGAAGTCATGGCGCTCGTGGAGTCATGTTATTGGCACAAAACCTTTGTGGGGGCAGTTGCATGCGTGCTCTTTTCTAGTTTACCAGGGTTTGATGGAAAGGGAGAAGCAGAAAAATGGGGCTTTCTAATTCAGACTCCAGTGTGGAGAGGAGATCTGGTCTTGACTCTTATTATGAGTGACTGAACTTTTACTTCACACTGGCAGTGGTCTTGACTGGGCAGCCTGTGGTGAAGTATTAGCTGTACCGGCAGTTTAGACATCACTCATCTCTGACAAGTCGCTGTGCTGAGGACAATGCCATTCGTATCAGATCTGCTGCCTTGACGTCTGATCTTCTTGAGCACACTGCAGTATCAGTGAGTAAAACTGGTCCATGGTGTGACTGGTGAATGGGAGTACCACTCGCTGGAATCTGACAAGATTACAGGATTCCATCAGAGGGTAATTGCGATCCTTCTAACAGACTGCCAGATCGCGTCTTTGCATATTTCGTTTCTGCGATAACGAAATACAGGCGCCGTACATGACTAATCTGCAGGCGCTTGCACCACGAGAGTCACCTGAGACAGGGGTAGAGTATTGCTGTTCTGGCTTGTTAGGGAAACGGAATCACAGTCTCGCCACTTATTCTCAGCTGCACCAATGTAGTATAACTTTTGCGTAGAATAAACTCATCAATGTCTATTCAGCGTTAGATAATTTCAGATTGTGTTATCCATGTTTTGACCATGGGTAAATAGATGAAACAGGTAAACCTTAGTCTTTACCCAACTCGCTTCACTTGCGTTGTTTGTCCTATTTTATGATCAATTAACTTTTACCATTTTTTTAAACGTAATTTTATAAAAGAGATACTTTCGCATCTTTGGGAGGTCGGTATGTCTATTTGTCAATGGGAAGCTTTCGCGGTTTGGAATCCATGAGCTGTTCCTTGCGTGAACGTGTTTCCGCCATTCTGGTTAGTCTGCAGTTTCCACTATAGGGAAGAAACTGGCTGAAATTTTTACAGTTACTTTCCATAGTGAAGCTTACGTGAATCAAATAGGTTATTTCGGAACTGATTGCTAAATTGCTTTACACTTTACTCGCAGTTACTCCGCGATTAGACTTGCAGCAGTTTTCTTCCATATGGAGGAATGGAAACATCGTAGGTTGCTGAACTGCAACTAAATGGATGTTGATTATATTAACGAATGTTAAATCCATCGTGCATTAGTTTCGAAGTTATCATCCTCTCCCGAATTATAAGAGGGGTGCTGTCTTGTTAAACGTTATATACTGAGAAGTTAGTATTCCGATAACTCACTGTGAAATTCGCACATCTCTGGATTGCTTTGAGGACCCATGTGAACTTCCAATTCAACTACATTCGGTCGATAACAACAAATTCATTTATTACAAAAGTTATTTGTAAATTATTTCCCCTCAAACCAAGTCATTTCGTTGTTGCTAGTGCGTGATACAGTGCCATGTTGCTAGGCCACAATATTGCTTTTACTTGGTGACTATAATCGTGGCCCACAAATATTATACATCGAAAGCCACATACTAAATTAAGACTGCAACTACAGAACATTAGATACAAGTATTGGAATGGGCTGGACAGACCCTTGCTATTGCAGGATGGTGAAGCGTGGAGTATGTGGTGAAGGCCATTTGGCACTCTGGGCCTTAACGAAAGAAAGATATATTTATTTAAGTGTTACAACTGAATCATCTTCTCCACGGCCGTGGTGAGGGCGGTGGACTAACACACAGCCTTGGGATGCACTGACTCGTCCACCTCAGAAAATTCTTTAGGATGTTGTCTGTGTCGTGGCTGCTCGCTTAACACTGAAGTACCGTGCAGGGCACTGGGCGGCGGGAGTAGCTTGCGCAGCGGCGTCGAACACCAGATCAGCGACTGATTTTACGAGGGCACTCTCGTGGATGTCGAAGGGGTGCGCCCGAGTACAGTACAGCAGCTCTGCACTGGATGTACGTGGCAGTGCACAGTTATGGCATGGCCTCTCCGCCAGAGGTAGGCCATGGACACCTGTGTTTGCTCACAGATGCAAGTCAGGGGCAGTAGCCTTTAACGCGCAGCCCGGATATAGCGTCGGGTTGACGGTACGCCAAACACCATCAGTTCGGCTCTCACACAGCCGGAGGTAGAAGTCTCTAGAACTTCATGTCAGCGGATGAGGTCTTGGTGGCTCACAGCGACCAAGTTCGGCAGACAAGGTGGCCAGCAATCTCGAAGGTATAAGTCATCTGGCGCCTGATATGCAGCTCTATTACTTCTGAATTTACATTTTCTTGGGTGTCGGTTGCTGTTGATACAGGTTTTATGTATATAGATTTTAGTTACATTAGCTGATAAGATGTCTGTCAAGTAACTGCAGACTTTTCGAAGGATGGGGGTTGGGGAATGGGAATAATGATGGCTCCCTTTTCCCAGGTTACTGCGTACCAAGGAATTGGATGAAACTGATCCTAGGCGTGGCAGCGGTACGGTGGTACACCTCTTCACCGAAGATGAAGTGAAGGCGCTGTGGCCTCAGTATTTAAAAAGTGGAGTGCACTTCACCGGAATAGAGGATGTACGTACGGGAGAAATCATGCTAACGTCAGAGGATGGGGATCGACATGCAGTGATAATAGCAGAAGAATTCCACCACAGTCAGAGCGAAATGACTTGGATCTGCCCAGCCAGAGCTATTCATACGGACACGTACATACGCAAAATTCAGTTGTACCTAGGCAAAACGGATAGGCGAGTTTGTTCACTAGACATTTTGGAGACTTCTTTTCAGCAAGTAGGGTGTTAGTGTTGTGACTAGGGTGGAGTGGAGTTACACCCGTTTTCTAATTACTTGTATTTATTTGCATATCAGATGTTAGACAGCTCATAGTTAATGTAAAATAAACCTTTAAGTGATTCTATTTGCTAATTTGTTCTTGTTTTTGCATGTATAACAGGAGGGAAGCTGCAGAACTAATCTATTTCTCTTTTCCGAGGCTTTGCACATTGCTTTTCTATTTGTCTCATATTTTCCTGTAAATCCTTCGCATTAGAATGGCTACCCCGCCCCCTCCACCCCCTGCCCCTTTGCCTCACCTGCAGACTGCTCCTGCTCTGGAACTAAATCAGATTTTTCAGTTTCAGAACCAGCAAATCACCACATTTCTGTCTACTGTACAGCAATTGCTTGTTGCACAAGCTGCGTCGGCTGCCCAACCGACCAACCAACCGACCCCACAAGTGCCACCAAACAACATTTCACCGTTTCGGCACTTCGATGCAAAGAAAAGGAATGGCTCGAATATCTCACCTAGTTCCAGGACCACTGTCAAGTTCATCGAAGTCAAGGTACTGTGAAATCTCATTATTTCCTGTCCGGCCCGGGGACCTCTGTGTTTCGCTTAATTCAAAAACTTTACCCTACGTCGTCTCCCGATGCATTCTCCTATGGTGAATTTCAGTGTTACGAACAGCAGATTCAGGTCGCGGCAGGCAGATTTCATTTCTTTCGCCTTAAGAAAAACCCGGAAAAGACGTACCGTCAGTGGTACACCGACTTACAGTTGCGCGGAGTAGTCGCGCAGTCTCAGGCGCCTTACCATGGTTAGCCGGCCGGTGTGGCCGTGCGGTTAAAGGCGCTTCAGTCTGGAACCGCGTGACAGCTACGGTCGCAGGTTCGAATCCTGCCTCGGGCATGGATGTGTGTGATGTCCTTAGGTTAGTTAGGTTTAATTAGTTCTAAGTTCTAGGCGACTGATGACCTCAGAATTTAAGTCGCATAGTGCTCAGAGCCATTTGAACCATTTGAACCTTACCATGGTTCGCGCGGCTCCCCACGTCGGAGGTTCGAGTCCTCCCTTCAGCATGGGTGTGTGTGTGTTTTGTCCTTAGAGTAAGTTAGTTTAAGTTAAAGTAAGTAGTGTGTAAGCCTAGGGACTGATGACCCCAGCAGTTTGCTCCCGCAGGAACTTACCACCACCGACTTACAAGGACTAACTAGGAAGGGTAAATTCAAGTGTAGTTTTGGCAACTTTTGTAGTGACATGATCATCCGTGATGTGATCACATACAATGTCACTGATAACAGAATTAGAGCGTAGATTCTGAAGTACTCAGATCCTTCGCTCCATCAAGTGTTGCTGTTTTGGTGTGGAACTATATGGGGCCGACGTACGCCGCTGGTGGTCATGTAAGGCGCCATAACGGCTGTACGATACGTGGTTGCCATCCTCCGACCGATAGTGCAACCATACCGGGAGCATATTGGCGAGGTTTTCGTCTTCATGGACGACAATTCACGCCTCCATCGTTCCCATCTTGTGAATGACTTCCTTCAGGATAACGACATCACTCGACTAGAGTGGCCAGCATGTTCTCCAGACATGAACCCTATCGCACATGCCTGGGATAGATTGAAAAGGGCTGTTTATGGACGATTTGTCCCACCAATCACTCTGAGGGATCTATGCCGAATCGCCGTTCAGGAGTGGGACAATCTGGACCAGCAGTGCATTGATGGACTTGTGGATAGTATGCCACGACGAATACAGACATGTATCAAAGCAAGATGACGTTCTACTGGGTATTAGAGGTACCGGTGTGCACAGCAATCTGGACCACCACCTCGGAAGGTCTCGCTGTATGATGGTACATGATGCAATGTGCGGTTTTCGTGAGAAATAAAAAGGGTGGAATGATTTTTATGTTGATCTCTATTCCAATCGTCTATACAGGTTCCGGAACTCTCGGAACCGAGGTGATGCAAAACTTTTTTTGATGTGTGTATGTACAAGGTGATTATAGAGTTAAACTTTCAAAACGCTGCAGAAGTAACAACACTGATCAGAAAAATAATAGGTAAAAAATAGTGTGAAAATTGATCAACAGATGACGCTGTATGTGTCAGTATACGTAAATGAAAACACCTGTCATGCGCACGACCCTTTGAAGTTGGTATAAACACGCCGGGTACACGGCTTTTCCTCTTTCCGCGTCTGCGACGTCACCATGATTGTCTCAATGCAGGATCGCGCTCTGCTTGTAAAGCTGTATTACAAGAATGATGACTGTGCACACGTCACTCTGCAGAAGTTTCGGACACTGAAGGGTTTGAAAACAATGGCGTTGGTCCGATGACTGCCGTGGGTCTGGAGAAAATGATTCGGAAATTCGAAAAGAAGAGTTCTTTTGGTAGAGGGAGGAAATGAATTGATTCGACGTCAGTGGAAGCAGTGGCAACAGCAATTCAGGAGGAGACGAGTGGTGGTGTGCAAACGTGTAGTGCACGGAGAATAGCCCGAAAATTGGACACACGCTTGAGCACGGTGCGTAAAATCCTACGAAACATCCTTGTTTGCTATCTATTCAAAATTACCCATGTGCACGAGTTGCTTCCTGTTGACATGCCAGCAAGAGAGATCTTTGCTTTAGAATTTCTTGCTAGCGTGGAAGCGGGCAATGATTGGCAGTGGAAGATTTTGTGGACAGACGAAGCCCACTTCCATCTGACAGGATATGTCAATACACAGAATTGTCGAATATGGGCTACAGAAATTCCACGCGCAAACCAACCAGTACCACTTCATTCTTAAACGGTCACTGTGTGGCGCGCTACTGCACTAGAGTACTTTGGCTGGAGGGAGTACAGTCTGCATTAGATCGTATGAATTTAGATCTTCCAACATTCTTTTCCTTGCACAATCACTTATAAAACTAATGATAAAATCACAAAATGCAAGTAATTTTTGGTACTTTCTTTAAAATGAACCAAGAACTCTCTCTAGGTTGAACAGAAATGTCTTGAAATCAGAGTCAGGGAACTTATAGGTAAGTATGATTACAAGTTTAGTTTCACTAAATTGAACTGATCCTGCACAACGTTGAATTACCTGTTCAGTGCAGTGATTTGATACATTAATAGATTGAAATGGAATAGAGTTTCTCACGTAAATGGAAATTACTCTTTCACTACACAAAGAGTTTCTTGCAAAACAGCCTACTCAACTGTATCCCGATGTACGAAGCCTCTGAATTATTTCATTGTTTAAGTGGTGCTCTGACATACCAATAGTGTAAGAGTCAACATCTATAAGATGTTCATTAACTTTATTTCCAATACTTCTTATTTTGATGAAATATGTTAGTCCTTTCGTTACTTCGATACCTGAACTTTTTGAAGATTGTTCGTTTGTTAGAGAGACTTTCCTTAGGCAGGGATACGCATCAGCTGACTTCAGCCTAAAAAAAATACTATAGGACTTTTCCCACGAGTGATAATGTTTGCCAACCTCCTTTTCCCATAGCTGTCGAGATGCAGCAGCGATCTATTGATAGGCTCAACTGGCACCACTGTGGTGCCAGCCGTACCCTCTCTCATCATTGCCTACCTACGCCCCATGTTAATACGCCTAACAGCTGTATTAGGATAAGGCCGAGTATGACGCTGACACAGCTGCACGGGGTGCACATCTGCGCCACTCGTTTCAGTAGCTATCTGTTCCAGGTCACTATCCATCCCCTACCCCCTGTCTATATCAAGACTATTCCCACCTCCACTCACAATCACTATGTGATCTTCTTTGTAAAATTCCTACATAACTTTTCCATGTTATCAGCCAGCTGAGTCAACACTGGATGAGGGTCCACAATGCTGGTGACCCGGTGCTCGTCCTGCAGTTGTAGACCTTCACCTATACCTGCCAGGAGAACACCAGAAGCCTCTTCCTTCTATCTGAATTTACAACTGACTTAAGCTTCTTAACTCTTGAGGGCTGCTTCAACAGACTACTCTCCACTAAACTCTGTCACTTGGAGAAATCCGTTGCTGATAGACGAAGTGAAACTGTCTGATTTTACCCTTCTCCTAGCTGCCGTCTTACAAACTGCAAGTTTCCATTCCCCAGCTCCCTTCTCTAGTTCTTCCTCTGTATTTTCTCACTGACCCGAAGGGCAGTGTACTTACCTTATTCTTCTCTGTTTACTAATTTTTGCTGCATATTCTGGAATTCCAGGAGAGGATCTCACTAGGATTCCCAGCGGCTTTCCCACTCTATTCTCCGAATGAAAGTACTTCGACAAATCTCACAGCACAACCCACTTATAATAAACCTACGACAAAACCCATACTTCTAATTTATGGTAAAAATTATACAAATATCGAATAAAATATACGTCTGTTACTTTAGTTATGTTACTAAAGTAAAACGAATCCCTGAACTACAGAGATTTCATATTTCATTCTCTACAAAGAATGTAACTACTACTGCTCACACTACACTCCTCCGATAATACTACTACGAAAAGTATTTCACACGATAACTGGTCTCAAACAAAAATCTTACGCATCCTCTTGTACACTCATCGAGAACACCACACAGTGTGTTAATTTTTCTGAAAGAAATTTCTACAGTTACTTTGTGGAAGATACGTTTTTCTTCGGTTATTGCCCTCTCTCGATGTGACTCATGACTGATCACGTCGATAGTGCTGTTTATAAATTGAATCCCTTCAGACGGAAGTGGCATTTGTTGCTAAACTCTTGTACTGAAAATGTGCTGTTCCTTTGTTTAAGAAGTAAATAACGTAGTAATTGATAGAATATCCATAAAGTGGGTTAACATCGGATTATCAAGTAGCTCTCTAAAAGGATGCCTGTGAACTTTCAACTCCGGATTATCTCAGTGAGCTCAAGATAATTTCATTAACTTTAAAATGGACAGTTTTGCAGTATTTGTGTTTGCCAGATATATTTCGGCATGAAAACGCATCGAAACTGATCAAGAACGTCACACTGCATCGGCTGTTTCGAACTGTAACTAACCGTTTTCTCACCGTCACAAAAACATATGACTGGAGATATGGAAGTACATCGTTGCCTGAATAGAACGCTGTAAGATGCGATTACCGCTGACGCACGTTTGGACGCAATAACTGACATCATATGAAGGTCCTGGCTGTTAGCTACACAGCATTTTACGATTTCTCATGCTTACCTGTTTACGGCGGACTAGCCTCCCTCTCCAGTCGCATTTCAGTGAATATACCTTTCCAGAGGTTTAACAATAGCTTTAACAGGAGCAGCACCTCATTCATTCTCTCTCTCTCTCTCTCTCTCTCTCTGTGTGTGTGTGTGTGTGTGTGTGTGTGTGTGTAATGCGCGCTCGCAGCCAAGCAGAGACATGCTTACGTATCTCACGTGCTATCTTAAGGTATCTCCATAATTCAAGCACACTGTTCATTTGGAAAAGACGCATCAAAATTTATGCAGTATAATCAACGAGACCATGTTTCTAAACCGAGTATTAAGATACTCCAGTTTCTTCTTTCGTGAATGTATCTCTTCTTCGGTGCAGATTTATTACAACACACTTCCTTGGTAATAGCAGTCACATATTTCACTCGTTGTCTCTCCTTACATTTTTTTATACTCCGTTGTTCACTCCTTTATCTAACTGACACATCCGGGATGTTTCGTAATGTGTCTCATTATCCTTTCCATATATTCTTCTCCTTGTCCGTTTTATCCCAGAACCATGTTGATATCAGTTTGTCATTTGTTTAACAACTTCTCCAAGCCTGTATGCGTATCTGATTCCATCCAATAAGACTATGACATTCATTTTCACATTGCGTGAATAACAATGTATCAGTATCTTCTTATGTTAGCAGCCATCACTGTTCCAGTAGTGAACGATAGTCTTTTCGCAAATGGTGAACAACTTGTCTGAAGAGAAGCAAAAGTGTACGTTCCCTAGACACCAAGTGCAAACGATCCAAAGTAGTGGCATAATATTATTTTACAGAATGTTGAAGGTTGTGCAACCGTACCAGTAAATCGATCAAACGGTTAGTCAACTGTGGCTATACTGCCGGGTTGGAGATGTTCTCCTCTTTAGGACTAGGTGTTGTGTTGTCCTTGCATTCGTATCGTCATAATATTACAATTGTGATGGCCGAATTGAAAAAAAATCTATGGTCATAGAGGCAGAGTGTAGAAACCCTGACTGAGAGAGATAGCTATTTTGTTACACTGTTACCAGTCACATTTGTATTTATTTTCTGCTTCACTTAACATAATGATAAGTTCTGCAGAAATTTTTACGAAGTCTCAGACGGTGTTCAGGAAAGATAGATTGGGCAGAATTGGTGGTGGAGTGTTTGTGTCTGTCAGTGGTGCTTTATCTTGTAGTGAAGTCGAAGTAGATACTCCGTGCGAATTGGTATGGGTGGAGGTTATACTTAACAGCCGAACTAAGTTAATAATTGGCTCCTTCTACCGACCCCCAGACTCGGATGATATAGTTGCTGAACAGTTCAGAGAAAAGTTGAGTCTCGCAACAAATAAATACCCCACTCATACGGTTATAGTTGGTGGGGACTTCAACCTTCCCTCGATATGTTGGCAAAAATACTTGTTCAAAACCGGAGGTAGGCAGAAAACATCTTCCGAGATTGTCCTAAATGCTTTCTCCGAAAATTATTTCGAGCAGTTAGTCCACGAACCCACGCGAATTGTAAATGGTTGCGAAAACACACTTTACCTCTCAGCCACTAACAATCCAGAGCTGATAGAGAGCATCATGACTGATACAGCGATTAGTGATCACAAGGTCGTTGTAGCTAGGCTCAATACCGTTTCTTCCAAATCCACCAGAAACAAACGCAAAATAATTTTATTTAAAAAAGCGGATAAAGTGTCACTAGAAGCCTTCCTAAGAGACAATCTCCATTTCTTCCGAACTGATTATGCAAATGTAGACGAGATGTGGCTCAAATTCAAAGATATAGTAGCAACAGCAATTGAGAGATTCATACCTCATAAATTGGTATGAGATGGAACTGATCCCCCGTGGTACACAAAACAGGTCCGAACTCTGTTGCAGCGGCAACGGAAAAAGCATGCGAAGTTCAGAAGAACGCGAAATCCCGAAGATTGGCTAAAATTTACAGACGCGCGAAATTTGGCACGGACTTCAATGCGAGATGCCTTTAATAGGTTCCACAACGAAACATTGTCTCGAAATTTGGTAGAAAATCCGAAGAAATTCTGGTCGTATGTAAAGCACACAAGCGGCAAGACGCAGTCAATACCTTCGCTGCGCAGTGCCGATGGTACTGTTACCGACGACTGTGCCGCTAAAGCGGAGTTATTGAACGCAGTTTTCCGAAATTCCTTCACCAGGGAAGATGAATGGAATATTCCAGAATTTGAAACACGAACAGCTGCTAGCATGAGTTTCTTAGAAGTAGATACCTTAGGGGTTGCGAAGCAACTCAAATCGCTTGATACGGGCAAGTCTTCAGGTCCAGATTGTATACCGATTAGGTTCCTTTCAGATTACGCTGACACAATAGCTCCCTACTTAGCTCTCATATACAACCGCTCGCTCACCAATAGATCTGTACCTACAGATTGGAAAATTGCGCAGGTCGCACCAGTGTTTAAGAAGGGTAGTAGGAGTAATCTATCGAACTACAGACCTACATCATTGACGTCGGTTTGCAGTAGGGTTTTGGAGCATATACTGTATTCAAACATTATGAATCACCTCGAAGGGAACGATCTATTGATACGTAATCAGCATGGTTTCAGAAAACATCGTTCTTGTGCAACGCAGCTAGCTCTTTATTCGCACGAAGTAATGGCCGCTATCGACAGGGGATCTCAAGTTGATTCCGTATTTCTAGATTTCCGGAAAGCTTTTGACACCGTTCCTCACAAGCGACTTCTAATGAAGCTGCGGGCCTGTGGGGTATCGTCTCAGTTGTGCGACTGGATTCGTGATTTCCTGTCAGGAAGGTCGCAGTTCGTAGTAATAGACGGCAAATCATCGAGTAAAACTGAAGTGATATCAGGCGTTCCCCAGGGAAGCGTCCTGGGACCTCTGCTGTTCCTGATCTATATAAATGACCTGGGTGACAATCTGAGCAGTTCTCTTAGGTTGTTCGCAGATGATGCTGTAATTTACCGTCTAGTAAGGTCATCCGAAGACCAGTATCAGTTGCAAAGCGATTTAGCAAAGATTGCTGTATGGTGTGGCAGGTGGCAGTTGACGCTAAATAACGAAAATTGTGAGGTGATCCACATGAGTTCCAAAAGAAATCCGTTGGAATTCGATTACTCGATAAATAGTATAATTCTCAAGGCTGTCAATTCAACTAAGTACCTGGGTGTTAAAATTACGAACAACTTCAGTTGGAAAGACCACATAGATAATATTGTGGGGAAGGCGAGCCAAAGGTTGCGTTTCATTGGCGAGACACTTAGAAGATGCAACAAGTCCACTAAAGAGACAGCTTACACTACACTCGTTCGTCCTCTGTTAGAATATTGCTGCCCGGTGTGGGATCCTTACCATGTGGGATTGACGGAGGACATCGAAAGGGTGCAAAAAAGGGCAGCTCGTTTTGTATTATCACGTAATAGGGGAGAGAGTGTGGCAGATATGATACGCGTGTTGGGATGGAAGTCATTAAAGCAAAGACGTTTTCCGTCGCGGCGAGATCTATTTACGAAATTTCAGTCACCAACTTTCTCTTCCGAATGCGAAAATATTTAGTTGAGCCCAACCTACACTGGTAGGAATGATCATCAAAATAAAATAAGAGAAATCAGAGCTCGAACAGAAAGGTTTAGGTGTTCGTTTTTCCCGCGCGCTGTTCGGGAGTGGAATGGTAGAGAGATAGTATGATTGTGGTTCGATGAACCCTCTGCCAAGCACTTAAATGTGAATTGCAGAGTAGTCATGTAGATGTAGATGTAGATGTTTCCAGCATGTTCTGCTTATCTTAAGGTGCGTATACGTACAGATATATAACTTATTAAAGTATGAAATGTCACAATTAATTTATATTAATACAGAAATACTACACATACACTTAATTTTGTTCGTTTTGTGCGCTGATCTGTTGATGGAATGTCTGTTAGGGAATGTGGGAAGTATGTGGAGAGGGGGTTGGGAAGAGGCAGAAGTCGGCGTCGCATCTATTGCTGTTATTGTTGTAATGTGGAGCCCAGCAGGACATATCTCACTGTCTGTTCAGTTAGACAACAGCCTGTATGCAGTACTATGGTGTAAAAGTACACTGTAGCAATGAGCAGTTTGTCACTAGCTTGGATGTATTTCACGTTACAAAACGATTTTACATGTAAGTAAACAGAACAGATGTATAACGTGGCGGTCTTGCAGTGTGTGGCTGATTAGCGAGAAAAACTTCCTTGACAAAGATTTCGCGATATTAACTGTTACGTATACGTTTGTTTCACGCTGGAGCGTCTTATATATATTGCATTAGAACTGGTTTAATGTTACTAAGGAATTTTGAGTTTTTAAACTCAGTTATTACATTAAGAAAATTATCTCCATTAATGATTGTTGGTGGACAACATAATCAACCGCAAATACTTTTGAAAAAGCTTTAATTTATTGGAATATGCGGTTTCAGGTTATCATGATCATATTCAGATGGTGACATTTGTTTTACTATAGCATGATATTCGTCATCAGTACGTCGTTCGCACCTGCACTGCGTAAGAATATTTGCTGTGTTAGCTACATTATATACTGCAACGCAGAAAATAATGCAGAATATATGCTAATGTACAGCTATTGATAACATATAAATTGAAAGAGTTATGTTCACTTGTATTTGTTTTATTAACCGTTTTTGTGTGTCGTTTCTTCCTTCTGCATTTCTGGCAGGATGCACACATACTATATCACACAAATAATTGTGGCACACAAACACTTCATTTTCAGTTGCAGCTTTGGACGTGTATTTTACCAGTAGAGCTTTTGTTATTGCAAGAAAGAACATTATTTAAGTATTCTCTCTGATATTAACTTGATATCTTTGCTTGATGGGAAATGAATGATATCTTTGCTTAGTGGATTATCTTTGCATTGTAAAAAGCTTTACATGCAAAGTACGCGTCTAAAGCTGCAACTGATACGGAAAAGTTTGTGAAGTGTTTATTTGCCACTGTATTTATGTGATATATGCGTGCATAAGACGAGACGAAACGACGTTCACTAGGACTAATGTAAGTGCATCATTCAAAGACTAAAATTAGCTGAGATAGTAATCAATTATAAGAACATGTAGACCTGAAGTTATCTTTCGCAAATATTCTGGATATGGGACCATTATATGCATTGTTCGCCTAAACATGTTTTTCCACTACAGTGCTGTCATGAGTGGGCTTTTAGAATTGGGGAATTACAGCAATACTTCTTAGTAAATAAAGTGGATGTCACCCAGAAATTAGTTTGAACATGACATTCTATAACTAACCTGGCTCCGTAGCCAAAATCTCTAATGTACGCCTGCATGCTGACATTTGATTCTGAGGTAGCCGGTGTCAATTCTGATAACGGAAGTAATTTTTCCAACCAGTGTTTGGTTCGCAAGCGGAGAAGAGGTGATAGTATACAGCCCATGATCACCAGATTTTGCGTCTATGATCCGGATTAAATTTCGAACCTCTTCGCGGTATCTCAGTTTATACAGGTACTACAAAACTCTCATATGCGTTGGGAGAACGGACTGTTTTGGGCAAAGGCAGATAACCTTTTCAATTAGGAGGCTGATCAACCGCTCGGGATCTCCCAGCCAACAATGTCACATGACACTCTTGCTTTATTGCTTTATTTGGCATGGTTCCAAAGGCAGTTATTTGCTCCGGTTTGTGAACTGACGTCCAAGCCAATAAGAGAACGTCTAGTTTACAGTGAAATCCAAAACTGCACTGCAACTAGGCATTTGAATCATTACGTAATTTGTTTATATACTTCTAATTTATCTAACTGGGTCTTCTTCTCTATTACAATATTGTGTCGTCTGATTAGTATGTTCATAATTAGTCATTTGCACAAAACATTTCAAATTAGAAATTTACCCAAAGAAATTTTTATGTTTTTTTTACAAAATTCGGAGAAACTTTTTGAATCAAAACGGTTTTCTCATCTCTTCGAGTAAAGGCTGTGTGAATAATACTGTTACTTACATTTTAGTATTAATACCTAGCGCAAGTGAAACTTAGATTGGAATAGATGGTGTAGATTTTCGTAATTACCAATATGGACCTGAAAATATGGTGTCTTTGCGATTGACGTGCACTGAGATAAATTTATTTTCGCTCGTTCTAAAGATCTAAACATATTTTATGAACTGTGAAGTTTATAAGATGATTACTCACGAGTATGATGTTTTATGTTACATTTACGTCGATTTGCTTATTGTGTCTGAATCTTCACAAATGTAAGTCACACACATTAGAACCATTTTATCCACCTAATTACTTATTCCATATATCTTAAAATATACTACATGAATAAAAGGACAAGAACGTAACTCAGTCTCTCATAAAACAGCATAATGCACGCCAATCGTAATGCCACGCATATTATACAAAATTTCTGTTCAGTTGGAGTAAAAGTAGCTCCAAGGAAAAGTTGGCGTAGGTACACTACTGGCCATTAAAATTGCTACACCAAGAAGAAATGCAGATGATAAACGGGAATTTATTGGACAAATATATTATACTAGAACTGACATGTGATTATATTTTCACGCAATTTGGGTGCATAGATCCTGAGAAATCAGTGCCCAGAACAACCACCTCTGGCCGTAATAACGCCCTTGATACGCCTGGGCATTGAGTCAAACAGAGCTTGGATGGCGTTTACAGGTACAGCTGCCCATGCAGCTTCAACACAATACCACAGTTCATCAAGAGTAGTGACTGGCGTATTGTGACGAGCCAGTTGCTCGGCCACCATTGACGAGACGTTTTCAATTGGTGAGAGATCTGGAGAATGTGCTGGTCAGGACAGCAGTCGAACATTTTCTGTATCCAGAAACGCCCGTACAGGACCCGCAACATGCGGTCGTGCATTATCCTGCTGAAATGTAGGGTTTCGCAGGGATCGAATGAAGGGTAGAGCCACGGGTCGTAACACATCTGACATGTAACGTCCACTGTTCAAAGTGCCGTCAATGCAAACAAGAGGTGACCGAGACGTGTAACCAATGGCATGGCCATGACGCCGGGTGATACGCCAGTATGGCGATGACGAATACACGCTTCCAATGTGCGTTCACAGCGATGTCGCCAAACACGGATGCGACCATCGTGATGCTGTAAACAGCATCTGGATTCATCCGAAAAAATGACGTTTTGCCATTTGTGCACCCAGGTTCGTCGTTGAGTACACCATCGCAGGCGCTCCTGTCTGTGATGCAGCGTCAAGGGTAACCGCAGCCATGGTCTCCGAGCTGATAGTCCATGCTGCTGCAAACGTTGTCGAACTGTACGTGCAGATAGTTGTTGTCTTGCAACGTTCCCATCTGTTGACTCAGGGATCGAGACGTGGAAGCACGATCCGTTACAGCCATACGGATAAGATGCCTGTCATCTCGACTGCTAGTGATACGAGGCCGTTGGGATCCAGCACGGCGTTCCGTATTACCCTCCTGAACCCACCGATTCCATATTCTGCTAACAGTCATTGGATCTCGACCAACGCGAGCAGCAATGTTGCGATACGATAAACCGAAATCGCTATAGGCTACAATCCGACCTTTATCAAAGTCGGAAACGTGATGGTACGCATTTCTCCTCCTTACACGAGGCATCACAACAACGTTTCAGCAGGCAACGCCGGTCAACTGCTGTTTGTGTATGAGAAATCGGTTTGAAACTTTCCTCATGTCAGCACGTTGTAGGTGTCGCCACCGGCGCCAACCTTGTGTGAACGCTATGAAAAGCTAATCATTTTCATATCGCAGCATCTTCTTCCTGTCGGTTAAATTTCGCGTCTGTATCACGTCATCTTCGTGGTGTAGCAATTTTAATGGCCAATAGTGTACATTTTAGACCTCGAAAGTATTGGCCACGAAAGACAACTTTTCACATGTAAAATCATAACGCACGAGCATAAAAAGTAAAGAGTTCCGGAGAGCATAAAACTGATCGTTGAGAAAGATGGTTAAAAAGTTTTGGGCAACAACAGACATAAGACGCTGTAAGCAGACAGAAATGAAAAATTTTACAAATTGATGTAAATAACAATGACGATCACTTAGAATTTTGGAAATTATAATCTCCATTAAATAAAAGTATAGGACTTCATGTACAGAGAGCTTATGAAGAGTGATAAATTAAAAGCGAAATTACAGTTTTTGAAGCAGTGTTAATTAAACGTAAATTTTACTCGCATTTTTAAGAAAAGGATTCGAAATTTTATGTATTACAGGAACAAACCTGTTAAATTTTGAATATGTTTATGACACGGTGTTAGACACCAAAGTGAGAAATATAAAAACGTATTATCCTCGGAGGGCAAAATGGTTTTGGAACAGGAGACTCCTTGATGGGTAAAACACACAAAAAAGTGAGTTGAATCCAGGACGCAGCTACCGTTCATCTATCGTTTTTTAACAATTTCCTGAAAATTCCTTTAGACAGAGGAAGACTAAACATAAACATCACACATCCAAATGCGGATATTGTAAATAATTTTAGCTCTATTCTAGTTCTTTTATATTATCAAGTTACCATTTCGTAGAAGAATTTTAGCTGAGTGCGAACAGTTGGCCTGCAGTTTTAGAGATAAGTTGTACGTGTATCACGAACAAATAAAGTTAGAACTGCTGCAGCAAATGAACATTTGGAGCTTAGAGGTAAAAATCGTAGAATATGTACGGTGGAAATATGTACAGTGTACTTTATCAGAAAATACACACGTGAAAAAACGTTCCCAGACCTCTTGAAGATAGACGTTGACGTGGATATTGTATCACAGACACAGTCCCTTTGACTGTTCAGACATGTCACTAAACCCGCCCAAAGATGTAAAGAACAATGCATGAGCAGCACCTATTAGACGGAGGAGATCCGACAGCCGAACATTTCCAGTCATTCCATCAGGAAGGAGGTACACGGCTCGTTTTGTCTGTAGTTCAACAATGCCTAGACGGTCAGTACCGCTGTTGGGTCGCGTCCGCATTGTTACTTTGTGCCAGGAAGGTCTCTCAACAAGGGAAGTGTTGAGGTGTCTCGGAGTGAACCAAAGGCATGTTGTTCGAACATGGAGAAGATACAGAGAGAGAGGAACCGTAGATGACATGCCTCGCTCAGGGGCTACCACTGCAGTGGATCACCGCTACCTACGGATTATGGCTCGGAGGAACCCTGACACTAACGCCACCATGTTGAATAATGCTTTTCGTGCAGCCACAAGACGTCAAGTTATGACTCAAACTGTGCACAACAGGCTGCATGATGCGCAACTTCACTCACGACGTCCATGGCGAGGCCCATCTTTGCAACCACGACACCAGGCAGCGCGGTACAGATGGGACCAACAACATGCCGAATGGACCGCTAAAGATAAGCATCACGTTCTCTTCACCTATGAGTGTCGCATATGCCTTCAAGCAAACGATTGTCGGAGACGTGTTTGGAGGCAACCAGGTCAGGCTGAACGCCTTAGACACACTGTCCAGCAAGTGCAGCAAGGTGGAAGGTTCCCTGATGTTTTGGGGTACCATTATGTTCGCCCGACGTACGCCGCTGGTGGTCATGTAACGTGCCGTAACGGCTGTACGATACGTGGCTGCCATCATCCGACCGATAGTGCAACCATATCGGCAGCATATTGGCGAGGCATTCGTCTTCATAGACGACAATTTGCGCCCCCAACGTGCCCATCTTGTGAATGACTTCCTTCAGGATAACGACATCGATCGACTATAGTGGCCAGCATGTTCTCAAGACATAAACCCTATCGAACATGCCTGGGATAGATTGAAAAGGGCTGTTTATGGACGACGTAACCCACCAATCACTCTGAGGGATCTACGCCGAATCGCCGTTGAGGAGTGGGACAATCTGGACAAACAGTGCGTTGATGAACTTGTGGATAGTATGCCACGACGAATACAGGCATGCATTAATGCATGAGGACGTGCTACTGGGTATTAAAGGTACCGGTGTGTACAGCAGTCTGGACCACCACCTCTGAAGGTCTCGCTGTGTGGTAGTACAACATGCCATGTCTGGTTTCCATGAGCAATGAAAAAGGGTGGAAATGATGTTTATGTTGATCTCTGTTACAATTCTTTGTACAGGTTCCGGAGCTCTCAGAATCGAGGTGATACAAAACTTTTTTTGATGTGTACATGTTCCATTACCTCCCATTAGGAAGAAGAACAATCGTTAGCCCACCAAACAAATTGTGGTTTAAGCAGTTTTATAATTAATGTTGCAGTACGCCACAAGACCTACTGCGCGACAGAATTAGATTTCACGAAATAGGGGAATAACCTCAATACTACACAGTTTTAATAACATAAATATCGGTGATATCGCGATCGTAAAATTTATACCTATTTTACAGATGATATGCTGTAACTGTGTGTGTGTGTGTGTGTGTGTGTGTGTGTGTGTGTGTGTGTGTCTGCGTGTGTGTGTAAATAACACATCTGGAATGTACACACGTTTCTACACAGTGCGTAATAAGTTCAAATGGCTCAAATGGCTCTGAGCACTATGGGACATAACATCTGAGGTCACCAGTCCCCTAGAACAACTACTTAAACCTAACTAACCTATGGACATCACACACATCCATGCCCGAGGCAGGATTCGAACCTGCGACTGCATCGGTCGCGCGGTTCCACACTGAAGCGCCTAGAACCGCTCGGCCACACCGGCCGGCGCGTAATAAGTAATAAGAAATAAGAAAAAAATTGCAAGTGTAAAAGTGAGAGGTGCATCAATCCTAAGAAATAGCAGATGTAGTATAAATAATAAAATCCCATAAAGGATGAGCCTACAGTAACGAAATTTGTATAAACATATAACAAACAGTGCAAAAGGCGGTCATTCCACCCAAAGTATTGGTACATGGAAGTCTGGAGAAACAAGGAATATAGCAATATTTGGGGATGAATAACTAAATTGACGTAAAAAGATTTTAGTTTCAATTAGTTTCTGCATCTACGTGTTACTCTACAACCCACCTCATGGTGAGTGGTGGAGGGTACTTCTGGTGCCATTAACTGATTCTCCCTACCTTGTTCAACTTGCGAATGGCGCGTGGGAAGAATGATTCTCGGTATACCTCTGTATTGGCTGTAATTTCTCTAATTTCCTCATCGTGGTCATTACACGAGATGTACACTATGTGATCAGAAGTATCCGGACACCCCCAAAAACATACGTTTTTCATTTTAGGATCATTGTGCTGCCGCCTACTGCCAGGTGCTCCATATCAGTGACCTCAGTAGTCATGAGACATCGTGAGAGAGCGGAACTCACGGACTTCGAACGTGGTCAGGTGACTGGGTGTCACTTGTGTCATACCTCTGTACGTGAGATTTCCACACTCCTAAACGTCCCTAGGTCCACTGTTTGCGATGTCATAGTGAAGTGGAATCGTGAAGGGGACCATACAGCACAAAAGCGTACAGGCGACCTCGTCTGTTCGCTGACAGAGAGGGTCGTAATGGGTAATAGTCAGACATCTATCCAGACCATCACACGGGAATTCCAAACTGCATCAGGATACACTGCAAGTACTATGACAATTAGGTGGGAGGTGAGAAAACTTGGATTTCATGGCTGAGCGGCTGTTCATAAGCCACACATCACGCCGGTAAATGCCAAACGAGGCCTCGCTTGGTGTAAGAAGCGTAAACATTGGACGATTGAACAGTGGAAAAACGTTGTGTGGAGTGACGAATCACCGTACACAATGTGGCGATCCGATGGCAGGGTGTGGGTATGGCGAATGCCCGGTGAGCGTCATCTGCCAGCGTGTGTAGTGCGACAGTAAAATTCAGAGGCGGTGGTGTTATAGTGTGGTCGTATTTTTCATGGAGGGGCTTCCACCCCTTGTTGTTTTGCGTGGCACTATCACAGCACAGGCCTACATTGATTTTTTAAGCACCTTCTTGCTTCCCATTGTTGAAGAGCAATTCGGGGATGGCGATTGCATCTTTCAACACTATCGAGCACCTGATCAGAATGCACGGCCTGTGGCGGACTGGTTATACGACAATAACATCCTTGTAATGGACTGGCCTGCACAGAGTCCTGACCTGAATCCTATAGAACACGTTTGGGATGTTTTGGAAAGCCGACTTCATGACAGGCCACACCGACCTACATCGATATCTCTCCTTAGATCAGCACTCCGTGGAGGATGGGCTGCCATTCCCAAAGAAACCTTTCAGCCCCTGACTGAACGTGTGCCTGCGAGAGTGGAAGCTGTCATCAGCACTAAGGGTGGGCCAACATCATATTGAATTGCAGCATTACTGATGGAGGGCATCAAGAACTCGTGAGTAAGTTCTAGCCAGGTGTCTGGATACTTCTGATCACATAGTACGAGGGTCAGTCAAAAAGTAATGCCTCCTATTTTTTTTTCTACGTTTAATTGTCAGGAAATTTAAATGCAATTACATAGGTTGAAAACCACAACATTGAGGATCATTTTGTCATTTTTCAATGTAATCTCCGCCCATCTCTACAGTTTTGGTCCATCTTTGAACAAGGGCATGTATCCCAGCACGGTAAAAATCACAGCTCTGCTTCCTAAGCCATTGACGCACGGATGTTTTGACGGCCTCCTCATCTTCAAAATGAATCCCACGATGAGCTTCTTTTAGTGGCCCGAACAGATGGAAGTCTGATGGTGCCAGGTCAGGGCTGTATGGGGGATGAGGCAAAACTTCCCATCCAATTTTGACAATCTCGTCAGAGGTGTGACGACTGGTGTGTGGTCTTGCATTGTCATGCAAAAGAAGAACATCTGCCATTGATTTTGTTGGGCGAACTCGCTGAAGACGTGCTTTAAGTTTTTTGAGGGTTGTGACGTATTGAACAGAATTTATTGTGCATCCCTGCTCCAAAAAATCAACCAGAATCACACCCTCTGTATCCCAGAAAACTGTTGCCATAACTTTCCCTGCCGATCGCACAGTTTCGAATTTTTTCTTCCTCGGCGAGCTTGTGTGACGCCACTCCATTGACTGCCTCTTTGATTCGGGTTCAAAAAAATGCACCCATGTTTCGTCCCCGGTCACAATTTTTTTCAGAAACTCATCTCCCTCCAAACGGAAGCGCTGCAAGTGTTGGGAGGCTATTGTTTTCCTTGCCTCTTTATTCTGATCGGTTAACATTCTTGGAACCCACCGTGCACAAACTTTTGAGTACCCCAATTGTTTAATAATCTTGATCACACTGCCTTTACTAAGAGAAATAATGCGACACACTTCATCTGCAGTCACCCGACGGTCACCACGAATGATGTCATCAACTTGCTGAATGTTGTGTGGAGTCACTGCACTCACCGGCCTGCCGCTCCGCTTTTCGTCAGTCAACGGTGTTTGCCCTTCAGCTTCCTTACAACGACGAACCCATCGTCTAACAGTGCTGACATCCACTGTCACAACACCATACACCTTCTTCAGTCTTTCATGAATGCGTATGGGCGTTTCACCTTCTGCATTCAAGAATTCAATCACACAACGCTGTCTCAAACGAACATCGATGTCGGCCATCTTACAAACTTCTGCTGTGCTGCCACCTGTTGACACAGAAAGTTACTACTGCAGTGGATTGCAGAAGAAGGTTTGAGGAATGGCGCCAAATTCAAATTTTTCACTTAACTTAATTTCTTTAAGTAGAAAAAAAATGGGAGGCATTACTTTTTGACCGACCCTCGTATATGTGGGAGTATATAATATTTTGCCCGACTGTTCCCTGAAAGCGCTCTCTCTCTCTTTGTTTTCCTGTTGGGTTCCACAGCCTCCAACAATACCGTAAATGTTTAAATGATTTCTTCTCCCACAGAGGCTGCTGTATGCTAAAGTAATGTAATATAATATTTTGGTACGACTGGCAAGTTATAGCTTTATGGGAATTTTCAAGTTGTGTGTCCAAAACATCCAACATATATATTGCGAAAGATATATAACGATAGCAATATATACAGCACACCACTGTGTCATAATTAAAAATAAGTAGAAGTTGGGGTACCTCTTAAATATGTCACATGCGTACGTGATTTTTGTAACTGACAAACTATCGTATGGGTTATAAGAGGCAGTTAAATGAAAACGAAACAGATGGAAAAAAGTAAGTAAACTGTGTATTATTTCAAAAGTAATCGCCATAACAGTTAATAAATTTATCCCACTATGATACAAGACGGTCAATGCTTTCGTGAAAAAAGGTTTGCAGTTGCCTAGCGTACCATGATTGTACCAAGGCATGCACCTCTTCTTCTAAAGCAAATCTACGGCCACGAATGTTTCTCATCTGGGCTCCAAGCATATGGGAATCACAAGAGGAGACATCGAGACTGTATTTAGAATGTGTAAGTGCTTGCCAGCGAAACTTCTGCAGCATAGTTTAATTAATCATGGCAACCTGTGGGACGCTGCAGAATTTTCGCTGCGAAGTCCTTACGCATCTTCCACATAGCCCCGATCTCTTCCCTTTCCATTTCCATATTTTTGAAGCCCTGAAGAAAGACGTTCGTGGCCGTCGATTTGTTTCGGTCGAAGATGTTCACGACTAGGTACAGTCTTAGACATAAAAACTGACCGCTGGCCGAGTCGTTCACTTAAGGTGACCAATAAAGCCGACCGCCTCTGACAACGCTAAGTCTAGCTATCTGCACAATCTGGTAACGCTGTAAGATGCGGAATTGTCAGGAGAAAGTGTTGTGTACTTACCAGATGTTGCGGGTTGTGTTACCCCGTGGTCTAGTGGTAATTGTCGTGCATTCTAAACTTAAGAGTCACGTGTTCGCGTCCAACCGTATCTTTCTTTCTTTTTTTTTACCACATTTCGGCCCTCGTCTAAAGTTATGGATCTGATTGAACATCTAAGATAATTCCTTTCACATTCTACCCACCAGTAATAACAAATACTTTCAGAATCAATTCTTCAGGACAGCGCGTGGTTGCATCACGATCAGTGCAGCTTA
This sequence comes from Schistocerca nitens, assembly GCF_023898315.1. Taxonomy (NCBI): domain Eukaryota; kingdom Metazoa; phylum Arthropoda; class Insecta; order Orthoptera; family Acrididae; genus Schistocerca; species Schistocerca nitens. Next base: position 623,874,117 of record NC_064616.1, on the reverse strand, counting down.
CGCTCGAGCGTTTCCACACGATGCAGCGGCTACCGGTCACCGACCAGACGTCACCCGCCGCCTGAAATCGGGCGCCGCCCAGGTGAACGCGGCGCGTCGCTGTCAGTGTATGTATCAACTGTCATTTTCGAATTTGAGGTTCTAGTTATCATCTTGCAGTTAAGCATTGGATTTTGCATACTTGAAAATCATGAACTATGATTAAGCGTTGTAAAATTGGGTCGCAGGTGGAAATAGGTGTAACATCTGCAACACAGTATTTACTTTTGATATAACAGAGGGATGAATGCAGAGGAGGCAGCTCGAAAGATTTGAACTGTGTATGGAGCGAGTGCTTTTGCGAAATACACGCCACAAAAAGATATTCTTGTTTCAACAAAGATCTTTCTAGCATGAATGATTTTCCACATTAAGAAAGTCTCGACTACTGATATAAGTGATGGATTACCATTTAATCATCATGTGACATTTGCATTCAACAGACAAGATTCAGAATTCTGGTGTAGGAGCCCTGCATGCTCTAACTCGAAAAGAACAAAAACCAGTGGAGTGACTATTATTGCAGTTTTGCTTGAACGTCATCAGGTCGCACATTGAGTAATACTATTACTGGTGACGAGTTATGATACCTTTATCGTTAACTTCCTAACAAGAAATGAAAGGCTGAGCCCCCCCCCCCCAAAAAAAAAAAGACGAAAACTCGAGAAAAGAGTAGTGTGAACATAAATATTTTCCATCTGATAGCTCCAAAGGGGTGTGTCCATGACAGCTGGAATTTTTGCCAACAATTGAGACCCTTTTCGGTCGTAGCGTAAGAAAATCGACCGACAAAACTACATCACATGTGCAAATGCATGATAACGCACTCTGTTGATTTGAGAAACAAACCTATCCAGGAGATACTGGTGGCCTGAGGCTCCGAGTGCGATCAGCAGTGCACGTTGCGCGCGTTGTCGGAGAATCTGCACAGCAGCAGCCAGGCAGAGGGATCCGCAGGGCTGGGAAGCGACGACGAAGGAGAAATTGTAATGAAAGTTCAATAAATAACTGTAAAACTCCACGCCGTCTCAGTCTTTGGCGCAGCCACTGTGTCTGCTGCTAACAAGTGGTGCAGAAGACGTAACAATAGATAAAATTATGTATTCACAGCAACAAAAAATATGTAGGCAGAAAACTAAAGTGGCATAATGAATTTTGCAGTACCATAAGGTTTTCGCTCTGGCACTAAGGGGTGTTGAAAGTAGCAAGACGAATTTTCTCGAGCATTGTCTTACAATTTCCTTATTGAGTTTCTATCTGCCTGTTTGTAGCTCTGCTACAATAGAATTAAAAACACGGCTTCCAGCGAGTCTCGAAAGGAAAAAGAAAGCAGCTTGTAACCGGCAGGCAAGCATGTTACCTTTCTTTTTTTTCTTCTTTTTTTTTTGTAAATCTCATTTTGTTCGTTATCGTTCGTTCTATTTATTCGGGGCGGACGTCCCATGACACTTGTTCAAGTTATTCGTTCATCCATTTACTCAGTTTTTTATTACAGAGAGCAGCTAACCCTCTGACCGAACACGCTGAGTCACTGTGCCAGCCTCGAATGACGATGAAGCCAACACAACACCAAGTCAACAAGCGGAGAAAATTTCCAACCCGGCCGGGAATCGAACCCGGGCCCATTTGCATGGGAGCCGAGCACGTTACCACCCAGCTAAGCAGGCGGACATATGGTTGGTTGGTTGATTATGATGATGATGATTGGTTTGTGAGGTGCTTAACTGCGCGGTCATCAGCAGCCGTACAAAGTCCCAATATTTATGCACTCCAATTTTTTTACACATTCCAATCTAGCCACAGTTACAAACGATGATGATGATGAAGTGATGAGGGCAACTGAAACACCCAGTACATGAGTAGAGAAAATCCGCAACCTGGCCGGGAATCGGACCCAGGACCCCATGATCCAGAGGCAGCAAGGCTATCCACTAGACCACGAACTGTTGTACACCCAACAGGTGGTAGAACATTAATTGAGAAGGATATACCTCGGTGCTAGCGGAAAGGTGTGGCGTCTGTGAGTTACTTATTGGCGCAGTAGCCACTAGCCGCTATGACAGATAAATCGCAACAAAAGAGACGAGAGTAGTTGTATTTCCCGTGTGGAACGACCTTCGTGGACTCAAAGCACTAACTGATATTCTTATATCAATTATCAAGAGAAAATCACTTACATTATTCAATTGAAATGACAGTATAATATCAAGTGAATTTAGCAGGATTGTTCTCTGACATCAAGGAAGTAACTCGTCGGTCACAGGGTTGCTAAACATATTCTGCGCTGTTGCCAAGTTTCAGTTATACTATCAGGAAGGATAGTAGCTGATGTGTTCTGTGAGTGACCTCGGAAGTGACTATAACTTCGTCTCAAAGTTGTGGGTTGCAAGGCCCGGAATATCCTAATTATATGTCGATGAGTCGTATTCGGATTTCTGAAACTAGGTTTAAGGGCTAGAGTGTAATTACTTGCAGTACATCGATGCACTGAGTGCAAGCGATACGTCATATATTGATAACTGCGACAATTATTTGTGTTTTACTGCCTTAATCGGACCGAAACCTTGTAAGTGTATTCACCAGACGCGATTCACAATTTTGGAGCTTCTCCAGTGGCTGATTTGGCAACTTATCTTTGCTATTCAATATTGTTATTGAGATCACTGTCATTGGTACACCTGCCAGAAGACAGGCATGACCTGGCTTCTTCTTGTCAGCTTTTCTGACGGATATTCTGCCGTTGCTCGAAACGTGAAGACATAAAGTGAATTCGAATATTCCATATGGCGAAAATCTGATGTTTCTATTCTTCCAGCTGTAACATTCAAAAAACAGTTGCAATAAGCGGCAGGAAAGCGCCTATGAACCAACAATTAATAATACAGTCATAATTAGTGGAATCTGACAAACTCCCACTGTCATCTGATAATTGTGAAAAATTACTTTTTTCATCTGCACAGCACCACAGAATGAACGCAAGGGTTTCGTGGGATTCCTATACTTAATTTCGTTGTGATCGTTTTCAGTGACAGTAGAGGAGGAGCAAAATCATCTGACTTGAAATATGCTTTTCAGCGGGATTGGAATCTTTGGCTACAGTTGCAGTAGCACGTCCAGTGAGGTATCAAGAATGTGAGCAATCACTCATTGCTGTAGTATAGGCTAGGACAGAAAGAAGCAGGTTTCCCACAAAGTAAACGATGAGATACACTGTCACTGTCACTTATTAAACACGAATAATACAGAAAATTACAACTACATCTAGTGAAATGAGTAGGTTAATGCAACTCCCGTGCGTCACTATCACTGAGTTGCCAAACATTTTCCGAATAGCACCTACGATAGAAATGAGCGTGCGTGTGTGTGTGTGTGTGTGTGTGTGTGTGTGTGTGGTGTCTGTTCATATCTGCATATACAGGGTGTTTCAGGAGGAATAGTAGATATTTTAGCAGGTGGTAGTGTAGGCAAATTACATAAAAAATTGTATATAAATGCGTCCACTTTTTATTGATTTACAGCTGTTAGTACGTAACCCTAACAAACACAAAGCAAAGGCAAATGAGGACGTTCAAAGTTGATTTTCAAAAATGCTCCCACCACCTTCAATCCACTTTTGACTTCTCTTGATAACACCACGTGTAGCTCTTCTGACGTCGTCTTTGCGTTCTTTTACGAGGGCTGCACTATTCATAATCCGAACGATCAAATCGGCTCTTGAGTTTACTTTTTCTTTGTAGATTTCGCCTTTCAACCATCCTCACAGGCAAAAATCCAAAGAGATAAGGTCGGGGACCTCGGTGTCCAAGAAAAGCACCCATATCTACTGATCCATCATCCAGGAAATGTTAGGTTTGGACGATGTGTCTCCTGCCGACTAGAATGAGCAGGAGCCCCGTCATGCCGGAGGAATGTTCGCATTCTTGTAGCAAAAGGAACCTCTTTCAATAATGCTGGAATCTCATTTTTAAGGAAGTGTAGACAACGGGGTCCTGTAAGGACCAACAAACGAAACGAAAGTGCATTGAACCCAGCTGTATGAACTCAATAAATACTGCACACAAGTTATATAACATTTTTCTGCAATTTATCTGCAATACCACCTCCTACAATATTTACTGTTCTCCTGAAACATCCTGTGTAATTATTCAGGTCTCGACGGGCCATCGAATGTTTTCAGTGCTAGACGCACGTCGTTGTCCGAACCCTCGCCCGAATACAGTGTGGCTTCGAGCGAGTGGATTAATGGACGGGGGGGGGGGGGGGGGGGGGGGTTTACAGCGTATGTGGTATGCGGCAAAGATGGGAATTTTCGTCTGACGAAGAGCGTGTATAGATAGGTCCTTTAGCCAGCTTGGACGTTGTGTCCGGATAGTGCAATGGTCAGCACGTCTGCATAGTCAGCAGGAGGTCCAGGTTCGAAACCCGGGCGGTCATGAATTTTCTATCTGCCGTCGTTGCTGTATTTCAACGCCGTGTGGCAGTGTGGACGTCTGTCCTTCGATAGTTAAGATGCAATTGTTTTTAAGGCACTGTAGGTGATTTTCGAACATTTGTCTTGTCATCAATATAACGCGACTTCAACGGCATCCATTCCTTAGTCATTGCTTTTCGCTAACCCATGTCATATACATGGGAATCAGATTGTAGCACGTATTTAGTCAAGTAATGAATGGTCAGTATACAAGCATTTACGAAGCAGGAAGCAGCTGATCACATAACCAGTGCAACATAGAGTATCTGTGTAGTGAGTCATTTCAGCTGCATAGCTGATGGTAATATTTGTCCAGCAATTCACTGTAGAATTAATGTAATATCTGCACGATTATCTCTGTAGTCATACTGTATTATTAGGAGGTCGTGAATGGAGTACTATGTTCGTTAAATCAGATTACTCAAGCTGATGCCAAATAGAGAGAAGCGACGATGCCACCGCACTATCTTTATTTACGTAGGTAGTCAGCGCTAGATTATGTGCGCCACCATTAACGTTACTGTAAGCTGTTTTACAACATAGCACCACCACATCCACTGCAATCCGTACCATTATCATCACGCAGTTGTTACTCGCAGTGATTAAAAGTTGCTGATGTTTGTCAAGAATAGCGGAAAGCGCCCCATGAATGTGAAGTACCATTTGCATTACGCGTAGGACAGAGAGAATCCTAAATAACAGTAAGAGGTTACCCAGAGAAGGAAAGAGCCCACGTATTGTCACCAGTTGTTGCAGTTTGATATTAATGTAGTTCCCGATAGTTTCACACTAACCGGTTCTTTTGGCTATCGGAATACTCACATGGGAATTATCAAAGCATAATTCCTACAACACTCAACTACCTTAATAAGACCTCATTTTGGACAGAATATGACTAGGAAAGCTACGTTAATTTGACGTTTCCGTCCGTCCCCTGACGACTTACGAATGAAGTCAGAAGTGCACTCATAGTTGTGTTGTCTGACGCATGAACTCTGTAAAGTATTGTGGGAGCTGGCACTCACTGCTGAATACAGACATGTGCAAATATCTTCACTGCTCCAAGGGAACTCGTCTTTGTTGCATTTTCTCCATACCTTAATCAGCACAGTAACATAAGGCCCGTTATGCTGAATAACGTGATGCCCGCAAGTCCTTATATAAGAATCTGCAAGTGTTAGTAATGCATGAAAGGAAACAGACTGTTGGACAAAAGAATGGAGAGTTCCCCGCTTTTTGCGTTTCCGATAGGGCCTACGATAAGAATCTGGTGTCATATTATGTTTCAGAACCCTTCATACTAAAACAAAGGCTATGATATGAGAAAAGGAAATGACTTATATGCTTCTCAGAAACTTTAGTCTTTTTTTTTCTCGCTTCATACTAAAACAAGGGTGTTCATATGAGAGGAGGGAATGAAATATACGCTTGCAAGACATAATATTTCCTTGTGTGCTACTACTGCGTTCACGAAAGCTCTGCAGTTAATTTTTGTATGTTGGATAAATTTTGATGTAACCTCACATTGCTGTGTGAGAAGGCTCCTATTTTCTTGGCATCCAAATAGAGTAGAGATTTCCTCACTGGTTAATATTCAGATGACTAATGACATGATACCCGTTCCAATTGCTCCATGGCACCTGTGAGTGGAGTCTCACGTTGGTTACTATAAGAACATGCAGACAGTGATGTCCGCTCACTGCAGTCAGAGCCAAGGTAATTTCTTTCTATTTATGGCGAAGCGTCTGCTGCAGTGTCGACGCTCAGCCAACATAAACAAATCGCCGTGGCACTGGGCACTGCTAATCGCTGCAATTGTCGCGAGCCGCGACAAGAGAGCACTCTCTGCTAACGATATTATGAAGTTAATACATCTTTCTTAGTTAACGTAATATGCAAGAAATGGGTTTGGTAAAAATTCAATTTGTACTAACTAGCCACTGCATTAAAATATTTTACAGTTGTATTTGACGCAATATTTATTGTTGCTTGTCTCTCTAATTTTAATAGTATTGATTCATATTGTACGTGAACACGAAAACACACACACACACACACACACACACACAGTCATTGATTCCAGTGACAGTGGACAACACATGCGCCAATCAATTCCTCAGTTGGCGTCGAGTGAATGAGGTTTTTCAGTTACCTTGCATTGCAAGAACTGTGAGGAGGAGACTGAAAGTAAATGGACTTGTACACTAAAGAGCGGCGACAAAGCAAAGCTTGCCCGATTACCAGATAATTGTCCACATGGGTTTTGTGAACAAGTATTCCTTTAGTAACCAACCCACCCACCATCATTACGTAAGATTTCTCGAAGTCGTCGGGGCATTCATTCCACTATGGACCTCGATAGTGTAGCTTGATGGTTTACTTCCCACCATATGCGATTGGATAGAAAGTTTTCTAACAGACAGAGAGCAGTATGTCGTCCTGAATGGGGTGACCAACAAAAACAAGCGTAACTTCAGGTGTGCCCCAGGGCAGCGTAATAGGTCTGCTGCTTTTTACGATTTACATAAACGATCTGGTTGATGGTATTGACAGCGTCATTAGACTGCTTGCCGATGATGCTGTAGTCTACAGGAAAGCAGAATCACCTGAAAGTTGTGAACAAATCAATGAGGATTTGCAGAAAATAAATGCGTTATGTAATGACTGGCAGTTATCTCTCAATATTAGTAAGTGTAACCTACTTCGTACAACAAGGCGAAATTCCCCATTAATGTACGAGTACAAAATAAATGTCCAGTCTCTGGAAGCGGTAACGTCCGTCAAGTATCTGGGTGTGACTTTTCGAAATGATCTCAATCGGAATGATCAGATTACACAAGTAACTGGCAAGGCGAACTCTAGATAGCGGTTTATTGGCAGAATCCGGAAACGATGCAGTCCTTCAACAAAGGAAATTGCTTACAATATGTTAGTTCGTACAGTCTTAGAGTAATGTTCGTCTGTATGGGACCCTTACCAGTTCGGTCTGATTCAAGAGATTGAGAAGGTCCAAAGAAGAGCGGCAAGATTCCTGACTGGTACATTTAGCCATCGCGAGAGCTTTACAAATCTCCTAGAAAACTTGAAGTGGGACACACTTGCAGATAGATGACACTCTAAACGGAAAGGGATGGTCACTAAATTCCGAAATCCGATCTTCGCCGAGGACGTAGAGTATATATTATTACCACCAACTTTCAAATCGCGCAATGATCACCATTCAAAGATAAGGTAATTAGAGCTCGTACTGAGGCGTTCAGACAGTCGTTTTTCCCTCGCGCGATGCACGAGTGGAACAGAGAGAGAGGGGGGGGGGGGGGGGGGAATATGACTTAAGCGCGAATTGTGCCCCCCGCCACACACCGTTTGGAGGGTAGCGGAGTATATACGTAGATGTAGATACGTTTTCTATATTCGTCGAATGGTCGCGTGCATTTGTAGGTCCACATGGCAATGACCTCGTTACCTCTGCCCACATATTCTCTATCGGGTTGATCGTGGAACAAACGGCAACAGCTTTATCCTCTCTTGGCCCTGAAATCAATCTTGCACAATGCTCTGTTCTGATGGATGGGGCTGTGGTGCTGTAAATAAACTGCCGGCCGGGGTGGTCGAGCGGTTCTAGGCGCTACAGTCTGGAACAGCGCGGCCGCTACGGTGGCAGGTTCGAATTCTGCCTCGTTACGTCATATATTTATATTTAAATAGGATATTTCTAATAAGCACATTGTATTAGTATTTTCCATAGTGTTTCAGACTTCAGGCCCTGTCATAGATAAGTGATCTAGATTCAACAGTCCGATTAGGAATGTGGTTTACCGAGTCCGTTATATGATGAGAGTAGCAATCGGAAATTCACGTTAAGACTGACTGGCTGAATCCGATTAGAACGATCTGGTTCAAAATAGTTCAAATGGCTCTGAACACTATGGGACTTAACTTCTGAGGTCATCAGTCCCCTAGAACTTAGAACTACTTAAACCTAACTAACCTAAGGACATCACACACATCCATGCCCGAGGCAAGATTCGAACCTGCGACCGTAGCGGTAGCATGGTTCCAGACTGTAGCACCTAGAACCGCTCGGCCACCCATGTCGGCTAATACTTGTAAGTGTGTGTGAAATCTTATGGGACTTAACTGCTTAGGTCATCAGTCCCTAAGCTTACACACTACTTAACCTAAATTATCCTAAGGACAAACACCCACACCCATGCCCGCGGGAGGACTCGAAACTCCGCCGGGACCAGCCGCACAGTCCATGACTGCAGCGCCTTAGACCACTCGAACAGGTAGCAACTGTCTAAGATAACGGGAGAAATATGTCTACTTGCAGCAATGTAAGGACATCACACTCATCCATTCCTGAGGCAGGATTCGAAGCTGCGACCGTAGCGGTCGGACGGTTCCAGAGTGTAGCGCCTAGAACCGCTAGGCCACCCCGGCCGGCAGAACGATCTGGTATCGAACTGAAATTACAGAAATCTGATAATTTGAACGTCTGTATTGTAACAATGCTGCCCACATAAATGCCTTTGATGAAGTAACAGGCAGCAAAAAAATGGTTCAAATGGCTCTGAGCACTATTGGACTTAACTTCTGAGGTCATCAGTCCCCTAGAACGTAGAACTACTTAAACCTAACTAACCTAAGGACATCACACACATCCATGCCCGAGGCAAGATTCGAACCTGCGACCGTAGCGGTAGCATGGTTCCAGACTGTAGTGCCTAGAACCGCTCGGCCACCTCGTACGGCTAATACTTGTAAGTTTGCGTGAAATCTTATGGGACTTAACTGCTAAGGTCATCAGTCCCTAAGGTTACACACTACTTAACCTAAATTATCCTAAGGACAAACACACACACCCATGCCCGCGGGAGGACTCGAACCTCCACCGGGACCAGCTGCACAATCCATGACTGCAGCGCCTTAGACCGCTCGAACAGGTAGCAACTGTCTAAGATAATGTGAGAAATATGTCTGCTTGCTGCAATGTAACGTAATTATAAACTATATTTATGTGATGCAGATATTGAATCGAACAACAAACATCTATTTCAGTGGTACAAGATACACCACATCGAATTTCCTGATGACATAATAATAATAATAATAGTAATAATAATAATAATCCCATGTAATTCTGTTAGACGCTCCATTGAGCGCCTTCCCAGGTGGCGGATAGCGGAAAGCCTCCCAAATATGGGCGGTACCGACGAAATCAAATACTTGGGGTGGACCAAATACTAACACGTTCCTCAACGGCTATTCAACCCGTTGAACCCAAAATCCAGACACATTTGAGTGATAATCACCAGTACTCTGGTCACCGTCTGTTATCTCAATGAACTCTACTGAAAATATTTGGTTCCAAAGGTTTCAACACAAGTAAACATGAACTGTGCAAGTAAATTGAACTTTACCCTAGATGGTACAAAACTCGCCCGTCGACAGACCGCAACTGAACTTTTGAATTCTGGAGAGTCCAGTGTAGCACAGAAGAGAATATCGGAGATCTCTGGTAAACTTCCCTACAAGAAGAAAATATTCATTGGAACACTAAATATCAATACATTGATCCAAACAGGAACACTATAAAATGTGGTAAAAAAAAAAAAAAAAGATAGATACAGCTGGACACGAACACGCACCTATAAGTTTAGAATGCACGACGATTACCAATTTTTTTTAAATCTCATTTTGTTCGTTTTCGTTCGTTGTATCTGCTCGGGTCGGACGTCTCAAGACAGCCGTTTCATTTGGTTGTTGACCCATTAACTCAGTATTTTTTGTTAATTACAGAGGGCAGCTAACCCTCCAACCGAACACTCTGAGTACCGCGCCGGCATACCACTAGACTACGGGGTGATACGACTCAGAGTATCTTGTAAGTACACAACATTTCTTCCTGACACTTCCGCATCTTACAGCGTTGCCAGATTGTGCAGATGGCGGACTTAGCGTTGTCAGAGGCGATCGGTTTTATTGGCCACCTTAAGTGAACGACTCGGACTTAGTCTCTGTGTCGGCCAGCCGACTGTCAGTTTTTATGGCTAAGATTGTGCATTCACTATTCCCTAAGAATCCGCAAACATATTTCCACGCAGGCTTTGACCGTCTTGTCTCATAGTGAGAGAGATGTATTAATAGTTGGTGTGATTACTTTTGAAATAATAAACAGTTTACTTACATTTTCCGATCTGCCTCGTTTTCATTCGACTGTCCCTTATAGACAGATGAGAAAACATTGTCACATGACGTAGACTTGTCCAATGTGTTGTGTAACATGTGATACCTATATGCGCACATTACTCGTTTAGGTGTTGTACAACTGTATAATGGATACGTCCGTTTATTCTTACCCACACTGTAAACCTGCAGCTCTTTGGTGTGGCCCATATGGAAACCTGATCAAGCATATAGGACTCGTGAATGGGAAATGGTTTCTTTGGCTGGCGAGAAGATGTACCAGAAATCTGGAAAAATCTTAACTGACAGACACTCCAGGAATGACTCTCGCGAGAAATTGCTTAGAAACTCCTAGAATGGTCTTTAAAGGTACAAAATACGAATGTTCTTCAGCTCCTTGTGTATCTATCCATAGAGATCACACAGATAAGCTGAGTCAAATGATAGCTCACGCGGCGCATAGATGTAGTCATTCTATCCATGCTAAATCCGCGATTGGGACGAGAGGAAATATTTTATGATTTATTACCTCTTCCACATACTATAGAGCGATTCCCAGGTAATAGATGTAGACGTTCTAATGTTCGTTTAATAGAGAAACTGAAGTACTGAAGTGAAATTTGGCCACAGCCAGGACTTGAACCTTGGTCTCCTGCTTACTAGGCAGATGTGCTAACCACTACATAACTGTATCAGTCTGGTTACCACAGTTGCACAGACTACTTAGTTCAATGCCCTCCCTAAGACAAACTTCAATTCACACCTTCAGCAAGGGCACTGGAGGGGGTAGGCCGTGCGAGTGTGGTAGCCACAATGGTGTAGTGTTAGTAAGTCTACCGGACAAAGCAGCAGACCCAGGTTCAAGTCCTAGTTGTAGAACAAATTTTAATTTAGTGCTTCAGCTTCTGTCTTTGTCCAAGACAAAGCTGAGAGTCATATGTCTCCAGGAGAATGTAATTAAGACACATTAGTAGATGTCCCCCCACCCCCATTAACCATGCACCTTGCTGTTGATGAGGAGGCTTGGGTGCCTCAGCATTACAGATAGCCGTACTGTAGGTGCAACAACAACGGAGGGGTATCTTTTGAGAATCCAGACAAACGTGTGGTTCCTGAAGAGGGGCAGCAGCCTTTTCAGTAGTTGCAGGGGCAACAGTCTGGATGATTGACTGATCTGGCCTTGTAACATTAACCAAAACGGCATCACTCTGCTGGTACTGTGAACGGCTGAAAGCAAGGGGAAACTACAGCCGTAATTCTTCCTGAGTGCATACAGCTTTACTGTATGGTTAAATGATGATGGCGTCCTCTTGAGTAAAATATTCCAGAGGTAAAATAGTCTCTCATTTGGACCTCTGTGTGTGTGTGGGGGGGGGGGGGGGGACTACTCAGGAAGACGTCGTTATCAGGAGAAAGAAAACTGGCGTTCTACGGATGGGAGCGTAGAATGTCAGATCCCTTAATCGGGCAGGTACGTTAGAAAATTTAAAAAAGGAAATGGATAGGTTAAAGTTAGATATAGTGGGAACTAGTGAAGTTCGGTGGTAGGAGGAACAAGACTTGTGGCCAGGTCAATTAAGGGTTATAAATACAAAATCAAATAGGGGTAATGCAGGAGTAGTTTTAATAATGAATAAAAAAAGTCGGTGAATATGGAATGGGGGTAAGGAATGAAAGAGGAAGCCGCCTGGTACAATTTGGCATAGAGCATAACTTACTCATAGCTGACACTTGGTTTAAGAATCACGAAAGAAGGTTGTATACGTGGAAGAGACCTGAAGACACTGGAAGGTTTCAGATTGATTATATAATGGTAAGACAGAGATTTAGGAACCAGGTTTTAAATTGTAAGTCATTTCCAGGCTCAGATGTGAACTCTGACCACAATCTGTTGGTTATGGACTTTAGATTAAAACTGAAGAAACTGCAAAAAGGTGGGAATTTAAGGAGATGGGACCTGGATAAAATGAAAGAACCAGAGGTTGTAGAGAGTTTTAGAGAGGACAAATGTAAGGATGTAGAGCCATATATCACTAGCGGTAAGATGTATACTGCCTACAGGAAAATTAAAGAGACCTTTGGAGAAAAGAGAACCACTTGCAAGTTTATCAAGAGCTCAGATGGAGAACCAGTTCTAAGCAAAGAAGGGAAAGCAGAAAGTTGGAAGGAGTATATAGAGAGTCTGTACAAGGGCGATGTACTCGAGAGCAATATTATGCAAATGGAAGAAAATGGTTCAAATGGCTCTGAGCACTATGCGACTTGAGGTCATCAGTCGCCTAGAACTTAGAACTAATTAAACCTAACTAACCTAAGGACATCACACACATCCATGCCCGAGGCAGGATTCGAACCTGCGACCGTAGCGGTCGCTCGGTTCCAGACTGTAGCGCCTAGAACCACACGGCCACTCCGGCCGGCTGAAAATGGAAGAGGACGTAGCTGAAGATTAAAATGGCGTATGATACTGCATGAAGAAATTGAAAGGCCCCGGGAGTAGACAACGTTCTATTAGAACTACTGATAGCCTTGGGAGAGCCAGCCATGACAGGAGTCTACTATCTAGTGAGCAAGATGTATGAGACAGGCGAAATACCATCAAACCTCAAGAAAAATATAATAATTCCAATCCCAAAGAAAGCAGGTATTGACAGGTGCGAAAATTACTGAACTATCATCAGTTTAATAAGTGACGGCTGCCAAATACTGACACGAATTCTTTACAGACGAATGGAAAAACTGGTAGAAGCCGACGTCGGGGAAGATCAGTTCGGATTCCGTAGAAATATAGGAACACGTGAGGCAATACTGACCCAGCGACTTATCTTAGAAGATAGATTAAGGAAAGGCAAACCTGCGTTTCTGGCATTTGTAGACTTAGAGAAAGCTTTTGACAATGTTGACTGGAATACTCTCTTTCAAATTCTGAAGGTGGCAGGGGTAAAATACAGGGAGCAAAAGACTATTTGCAATTTGTACAGAAACCAGATGGCAGTAATAAGAGTCGAGAGGCATGAAACGGGAGCAGTGGTTGGGAAGGGAGTGAGACAGGGTTGTAGCGAATCCCGGATATCATTCAATCTATACAGGGTGATCCATTCATAGTGACCGGGCCAAATATCTCACGAAATAAGCATCAAACGAAAAAACTACAAAGAACGAAACTCGTCTAGCTTGAAGGGGGAAACCAGCTGGCGCTATGGTTGGTCCGCTAGATGGCGCTGCCATAGGTCAAACGAATATCAACTGCATTTTTTTAAAATAGGAACCCCCATTTTTATTACATATTCGTGTAGTACGTAAAGAAATATGAATGTTTTAGTTGGACCACTTTTTCGCTTTGTGGTAGGTGGCGCTGTAATAGTCACAAACGTATAAGTACGGGGTATCACGTAACATTCCGCCAGTGCGGACGGTATTTGCTTCGTGATACATTACCCGTGGTAAAATGGACCGTTTACCAATTGCGGAAAAGCTCTATATCGTGTTGATGTATGGCTATTGTGATGAAAATGCCCAACGGGCGTGTGCTATGTATGCTGCTCGGTATCATGGACGACATCATCCAAGTGTCCTGACCGTTCGCCATTGGTTACGTTATTTAAGGAAACAGGAAGTATTCGGCCACATGTGAATCGCCAACCACGACCTGCAACAAATGATGATGCACAAGTAGGTATTTTTTTAGCTGCTGTCGCGGCTAATCCGCACATCAGTAGCAGACAAATTGCGCGAGAATCGGGAATCTCAAAAACGTCGGTGTTGAGAATGCTACATCAACATAGATTGCACCCGTGCCATATTTCTATGCACCAGGAATTGCATGGCGACGACTTTGAACGTCGTGTACAGTTCTGCCACTGGGCACAAGAGAAATTACGGTGTGATTACAGATTTTTTGCACGCGTACTATTTAGCGACGAAGCGTCATTCACCAACAGCGATAACGTAAACCGGCATAATATGCACTATTGGGCAACGGAAAATGATGGCTGCGACAAGTAGAACATCAGTGACCTTGGCGGGTTAATGTATGGTGCGGCATTATGGGAGGAAGGATAATTTGTCCCCATTTTATCGATGGCAATCTAAATGGTGCAATGTATGCTCATTTTCTTGGGGCCAGACCAATGTTCTACCGATGTTACTACAAGATGTTTCACTGCATGACAGAATGGCGATGTACTTCCAACATGATGGATGTCCGGCACATAGCTCGCGTGCGGTTGAAGCGGTATTGAATAGCAAATGTCATGACAGGTGGATTGGTCGTCGAAGCACCATACCATGGCCCGCACGTTCACCGGATCTGACGTCCACTGATTTCTTTGTGTGGGGAAAGTTGAAGGATATTTGCTATCGTGATCCACCGACAACGCCTGACAACATGCGTCAGCGCATTTTCAATGCATGTGCGAACATTACGGAAGGCGAACTACTCGCTGTTGAGAGGAATCTCGTTACACGTATTGCCAAATGCATTGAGGTTGACGGACATCATTTTGAGCATTTATTGCATTAATGTGGTTTTTACAGGTAATCATGCTGTAACAGCATGCGTTCTCAGAAATGATAAGTTCACAAAAGTACATGTATCACATTGGAACAACCGAAATAAAATGTTCAGATGTACCTACGTTTTGTATTTTAATTTAAAAAACCTACCTGTTACAAACTGTTGGTCTAAAATTGTGAGCCATATGTTTGTGACTATTACAGCGCTATCTATCACAAAGCGAAAAAAGTGGTCCAACTAAAACATTCATATTTCTTTACGTACTACACGAATATGTAATAAAAATGGGGGTTCCTATTTAAAAAGACGCAGTTGATATCCGTTTGACCTATGGCAGCGCCATCTAGCGGGCCAACCATAGCGCCATCTGGTTTCCCCCTTCAAGCTAGACAAGTTTCGTTCTTTGTAGTTTTCTCGTTTGACGCTTATTTCGTGAGATATTTGGCCCGATCACGATCAATGGACCACCCTGTATATTGAGCAAGCAGCAAAGGAAACAAAAGAAAATTTCGGAGTAGGTATTAAAATCCATGGAGAAGAAATAATATGTTGAGAATATATTGAGCAAGCAGTAAAGGAAACAAAAGAAAAATTCGGAGAACGAATTAAAATCCATGGAGAAGAAAGAAAAACTTTGAGGTTAGCCGACGACATTGTAATTCTGTCAGACAGCAAAGGACCTGTAAGAGCAGTTGAATGGAATGGACAGTGTTTTCAAAGGGGGATATAAGATAAATATCAACAAAAGCAAAACGAGGATAGTAGAATGTAGTCTAATTAAATCAGGTGATGCTGAGGGAATTAGATTAGGAAATGAGATACTTGAGGAAGTAGATCCGTTTTGCTATTTAGGGAGCAAAATAACTGATGATGGTCAAAGTAGAGAGGATATAAAATGTGAACTGGCAATAGCAAGAAAAGCGTCTCTGAAGACGAGAAATTTATTAACATCGAGTATAGATTTACGTGTCAGGAAGTCTTTTCTAAAAGTATTTGTATGGAGTGTAGCCATGTATGGATGTGAAACATGGACGATAAACAGTTTAGAGAATAAGAAAATAGAAGCTTTCGAAATGTGGTGCGACAAAAGAATGCTGAAGATTAGATGGGTAGATAACATAACTAAGTAGGAGGCGCTGAATAGAATTGGGGAGAAGAGGAATTTGTGGCACTACTTGACTAGAAGAAGGGATCAGTTGGTAGGACATGTTTTAAGGCAAAAGGGATCACGAAGGTAGTATTGGAGGGCAAAGTGGAGGGTAGAAATAGTAGAGGGAGCGCTAGAGATGAATACACTAAGCAGATTCAGAACGATGTAGGGTGGAGTAGTTACTTGGAGATGAAGAAGCTTGCACAGAATAGAGTAGCATGGAGAGCTGCATCAAACCAGTCTCTGGACTGAAGACCATAACACCAACAACAACAACAACAACAACAACAGTAGATGTAATTGTAAGATTTCTCCCATTCCATTAGGCCTCTCGTACAGGAACTGTATGCAGAATATTTGAATTAAAAACTGTCTTGGTTGCAACTTGTTCTTTTATTAATTAAAATTTTCACCTTCGTGGGGTATCTTCACCTAACCTATAAAGCAAATAGAGAAAGTAAAACTTTGTCCTAGCTTGCACGGTTCGAAATGTGAATAACGGATTGTTACTGACCTTAAAACTTTCCTTTTACAACATATTAAAAACAATAAAACGGCTCTATTTTAGACTAAAGCACGCATGGAATCAGATGAACCTGCAGAGATTTAGTGAAAAACAACTAATATAATGTCATGTAACCGCGGGATAGAATGTTAAATACATATACACAATGAACGAGATATACCTTAATCAAGTCGTACCAGCAGTTCAGAATGGTGCAATGGTAGGTCCCCACTGACAAAGAAGTGTACATATTTAAACATAATACACAATACTGCCCCCGTAATTTCACGGCAGGAACGTCAAGTGGGCACACAGGCGAGCAATGGAATGATGTTTGCAAACAATGTCTGCAGAGGACTTACATAGGTTGCGTTCAAAGCAGCTATATCACCATTGGCTTATATAAAACTTACAAAAAAGATCTAAAAATGGTTGATTCATTATAATCAAATTAAGAAGTTAATTTAATCTGAACACAGTCACCCATAAACTAAGCTTTAAAATTACTCCAAGCAGATTAAATAGTAACATCAGCCACAATCGAATAAAACGTAAGATAACCATCAAAGATGGGCGTCATCCAAATAACTGGGAATAAAACAAAGTCCCGACTCGACTTTAAAAGTATAATGTCTAGTAATTAATCACTTGGTATAACTTTATTAAGGTATATATCGTTAATTATGATTATTTATTTAACGGTGACACGAAATTAAATTAGTTGTTTTTCACTAGGTCTCTGCGGGTTCAGCTGATCCGACGCGTGCTTCAAATCTAGCATAGAGCAGTTTTATCGTTTTTAAAACGTTGGACAAAGAAAATTTCTCTTGCATCAGTCTAGGACAGAGCCGTTTTATTGTTTTTAATATGTTGTGAAAGAAAAGTTTTGAGGTCAATAGCAATTCCATATTCACATTTATAACCGTGCAAGCTGGAGGCATACTCTGATTTTTGCTTATTTTGTTATTTTTGTAGACAATCTGAAGATGCCCCACGAAGGCGAAACACGTAGTTACTAAAAGCAGCAACCAAGACTGTTTTTGATTCAAATATGTACTTGTCATCAATTTTCTTTTTACAGAAACGATTCGTGTACGTGACACACGTAAGAGCTCCCACAACTTTTACATATTCGTAATTACGATGTATCCTTAATTACGATACAGTGTTGTGCTGTATGTATTGGTACGATTAAGTATCTGTACTATGTGAATACTTTCCATGTTTCACTTGAATATAATTACCAGACTGTAACAAGTGGTGAGGTCGGTTGATTTGAGGGGAGGGGACCAAACAGCGAGGTCATCGGTCCCATCGGATAAGGGAAGGATGGAAAAGGAAGTCGGCCGCGCCCTTTCAAGGGAACCATCCCAGCATTTGCCTGAAGCGATTTAGCGAAATCACGGAAAACCTGAATCAGGATGGTCGGACGTGGGCTTGAACCCTCGTCCCCCCGAATGCGAGTCCAGTGTGCTAACCAATGTGCCACCTCGGTCGGTAAGGGGTGAGGACAATGTACACTACGGAATAATAAAGTATCCTAGCTGGAAAAAGAAATGGATTTATCCTTTGCAAAAATAATTATTATTCTTCATTATAAAAGTTTTATCGAACTGTCGATTTGCTTATGAGTGTAAAGTCATCATTTAATGTCACGTGTGCTCGAAACATGTCTCTACCGCAGTATTTCGTCCATAACTGTAATCAAAGGGCTGAAAATTCTGTAGATAACCTACATACTTCTGTCGTTTTCCATTTATTTCGCCGCGCTGCTTGCTTCTCGATCAAAAAAGACTAGCAGATTATGCGCTGAACATCAATTACTCCGGTAGGGATTCTTCTTTTTCAACCAGCTGGCACTAACGGTATGTGCTCCCTGGAAGCAAGCTCTCTAAATATAGCGTAGGTCCAGTGACTTGTGTGGAATTTCGTTTATCGCCCCGGCACAACAGGTTCGTTGGGACCTTACATCTGCTGCGGAGTTGCGATAGCATCCCTCAGATGCGAACGGGAGGCCGTCGCCCGGGGCAGCACAGCCTGTGTGACACACAGCAGTTGCCAATTATGCATGCAGCCCGCTATTACGACCCCGATTGGAATCTATAAGGCAGGCGGGCCGGGGTCTTTAAAATAAAGGCGAGCGTTTGATGAGGCTGCCGGTCACAGATGAGTGATAGCCGACCGCCGGCGCACATTAATCGTCCTTCGCATGACACTCTTCCGCTATATTCAACTTTTTGGGTCGCGTTAATATTAATACGCCGCTGCTCGCCACTGGCTGCGGCAGCACCAGCTGACGAATTGCCTGGATTATTTCCCCCAAGAAATTTGCGAAGCCGTTTATCAACTGCGACACCTCTCGGAGGCGGTTAAAATTGTCATTCAGATCGCGAATTTTCCTGAGTAATTTGTACCCATCATAAAATGTTCCCCTGTGAATTACGTGCTTGTTTTCTATTGACGGTAGAACGAGAAATACAATTACAGACGGAAGATCATCCTACATTTACATACTTACACGGCGGTGCAGTGTACCGTGCATGACTGATGGCATTTTGCACCATTTCCAGTCATTTTCTTTCCTGCCCCTCTCGCAAACAGAGCGAGGGAAAATTGGCTGCCTTTGTTCCTTTGTACGAGCTCCATTTCATCGTATCCATACGGTCCATGAGCGAGACGTGTGTTGTGTGGCATGTAGTAGAATCGTTCTGCAGACTGTCGAAAATGTTGGTTCTATAAAACTTGTCAACAGAGTTTCGCAAAAAGAATACCTTCGTTCTTACGAGGAAGAACGAATGTTATTGTTTAACGTCCCGTCGACGACGAGGTCATTAGAGAGGAGGTACATGCTCGAAATAGAGGAAGATGAGGAAGAATCCAAGTGACTGGACGGAGGTCTGAATCACCGCATGAGAGACCCGTATCTTACAACTTCATGTGAGACCAGTTCTTACAAATCTTACAACTATTTCTCTAGGTTTCCTTGCAATAATTCTTGTTTAAAGTAACAGCGTTTTCGCAACACTCTGGTACTGATCGAACCGACCTGTAACAAATGTAACAGGACGTCAGAGTTTCTTCCATGTTTTTGTTTAATTCAAACTAATGTTGGTCCCGAACACTCGAGCAGTACTCACGAATGGGTAATAGAAGCGTCCTATACGAGGTTTCCATTTTTCCCCTACACTTTCCTAGAATTTTCCCAGACAGCTGACTTCGCACATTCGCCTTTCCTACAGCTAAAAGTATGTGCTAATGCCATTTCTGTTACTCCATATAAAATCTAGAAGCCTAGAAATTTAATTGACGTGACTGAGTCAGACACCACTTTTGCTACTGTATGCGAGTAGCACCTGTTAGAAATTCTGTCCATGTCATCTTGAATCCACATACACTTAAGTGACAATTTTTTCCCATACACAACAGTATCATCAGCAAACAGTCTCTAATCGCTGTCCATCCTGTCCGATAGATCGCCTATATGTATGGCGAACAAGGACGATCCTATCAAACACTCCTAGGGCACTTCTCACATTATTGTCTGTGATGATCGCTCATCCTCCAGTACGACATATTGTGTTCTGTTACACGAAATATCTTCGAGCCAGTTACATGTGTGACAACTTGTTCCATCTGTTCAGACAGTTAACAGTCTACAAAATATACAATCATGTAGACAGAGTCATTACATCCTGAACAAGCTGGTTTTAAAATTAATGGCTGCTGCTGCGATGACGTCCTAGCTTTAATATTACAAACTGAATCAGAAGTCCACAAAAGGCCTACTATCAACAGCTAGAAACGACCGAAATACCCCCGTAAAAGCATGTCTCCTTAGCTTAGTGGTGAGCGCGACTTACTGCCATCCGGAGGACGCAGGTTCGAATTTCAGTACTGTCAGGGATTTTTCCTTGGTGGAAGGACTAGTATGGGGTGCACTCAGCCTCGTGAGACCAAATGACGAGCGACTCGACATGTAAGTAACGGTTGCAATGTCAACTAACCCGACAACGATCGGAAGAGCGGTGTGCTGGCCACACGTCCCTCCATGCCGCATCCAGTGACACCACTGGCAGAGCATGAGATGGTGGGCGGTAGGGCACGATTGGTTCTTCTAGAGCCAGAACGCGGAACTTCATCTTATACATTCCTTACAAAAAGGATTAGTATTTACTCCTACTTAAGCTTTACACGTCTCACATGCCTGTAACAGTGTCACAGAAATTTTACTATACTGAGGACACGGCAACAGCCATCCGGAAATACCATCTATATGAAGGCATACGCTGTCTGACACCAGATATGCGAAAGCAAGAGCAATATTATAACAATTGACCACTGTGTCCAGTCACAGCCAAAGCTGCACATTCCACTATAATATTCACCCAACATTATTAATAATGGAAACGAATTTCCAAAAAAGTATGCGATCTTTGTGGATGTTTTGCAAATGAAGCCCTTTGGATCTCTTAATACATTTCTGTATACATAACGTCATTTCGGCTATTGCCATCAGTTGATACGTAGTTGAGATTACAGGAACGTAAGAATCAAAGGCGTCTGTTATGCGCTATCAGCCTACAAAATGTGAAAAGCTAAAAAATTAAAAATATTCACTCACCAGAACTTAGAACTTGTAAAACAGCGTTTGGTGTCAGATCAATAAAACCTGTGCCTAAGCGGCGCGTCAACTTTCATTTCAGTTTTAAAACATTACAAAACGCTAAGTGCGTTAGTGTGGAGGACGTTCCTTCACTTTTTCCCCTCTAATCATACAAAGAAAACGACACAGTTTTTAAAATCACAGAAGTCAGTGTTATGTTGTAAAACACGATTTACATGGTATACTTGCACATTCATAAAATGACACTTTGGAGACTGTCAGTTATACACTCCTGGAAATTGAAATAAGAACACCGTGAATTCATTGTCCCAGGAAGGGGAAACTTTATTGACACATTCCTGGGGTCAGATACATCACATGATCACACTGACAGAACCACAGGCACATAGACACAGGCAACAGAGCATGCACAATGTCGGCACTAGTACAGTGTATATCCACCTTTCGCAGCAATGCAGGCTGCTATTCTCCCATGGAGACGATCGTAGAGATGCTGGATGTAGTCCTGTGGAACGGCTTGCCATGCCATTTCCACCTGGCGCCTCAGTTGGACCAGCGTTCGTGCTGGACGTGCAGACCGCGTGAGACGACGCTTCATCCAGCCCCAAACATGCTCAATGGGGGAATAGATCCGGAGATCTTGCTGGCCAGGGTAGTTGACTTACACCTTCTAGAGCACGTTGGGTGGCACGGGATACATGCGGACGTGCATTGTCCTGTTGGAACAGCAAGTTCCCTTGCCGGTCTAGGAATGGTAGAACGATGGGTTCGATGACGGTTTGGATGTACCGTGCACTATTCAGTGTCCCCTCGACGATCACCAGTGGTGTACGGCCAGTGTAGGAGATCGCTCCCCACACCACGATGCCGGGTGTTGGCCCTGTGTGCCTCGGTCGTATGCAGTCCTGATTGTGGCGCTCACCTGCACGGCGCCAAACACGCATACGACCATCATTGGCACCAAGGCAGAAGCGACTCTCATCGCTGAAGACGACACGTCTCCATTCGTCCCTCCATTCACGCCTGTCGCGACACCACTGGAGGCGGGCTGCACGATGTTGGGGCGTGAGCGGAAGACGGCCTAACGGTGTGCGGGACCGTAGCCCAGCTTCATGGAGACGGTTGCGAATGGTCCTCGCCGATACCCCAGGAGCAACAGTGTCCCTAATTTGCTGGGAAGTGGCGATGCGGTCCCCTACGGCACTGCGTAGGATCCTACGGTCTTGGCGTGCATCCGTGCGTCGCTGCGGTCCGGTCCCAGGTCGACGGGCACGTGCACCTTCCGCCGACCACTGGCGACAACATCGATGTACTGTGGAGACCTCACGCCCCACGTGTTGAGCAACTCGGCGGTACGTCCACCCGGCCTCCCGCATGCCCACTATACGCCCTCGCTCAAAGTCCGTCAACTGCACATACGGTTCACGTCCACGCTGTCGCGGCATGCTACCAGTGTTAAAGACTGCGATGGAGCTCCGTATGCCACGGCAAACTGGCTGACACTGACGGCGGCGGTGCACAAATGCTGCGCAGCTAGCGCCATTCGACGGCCAACACCGCGGTTCCTGGTGTGTCCGCTGTGCCGTGCGTGTGATCATTGCTTGTACAGCCCTCTCGCAGTGTCCGGAGCAAGTATGGTGGGTCTGACACACCGGTGTCAATGTGTTCTTTTTTCCATTTCCAGGAGTGTATATATGAACTGAGGGAAAAAATGAAGGCAACGTCTCCCACACTAGCGCCTCCTCTAGGCAGGCACTTGTATCTTTGTAACTTTTTCAAACCAAGATGACAGTTGATGCCTCCGCTTGGCCGTAGGTTCCATTGATATTCACACTGCACGTTCTTTCACAAGTTCTAAATTTTGCTGAATGAACTATTTGAAAATTATCAACTTTTTAACTTTACAACTTTTGTAGTCCGGCAGTGTAAAACAAACACATCTCGTTCTTATGTTCCTTTAATCTTAATTACAAACCTGAATGTGGCAGCGCCAAAACAACGTTATAAATAAAGATGTACTGTGTATTAATCGATCTAAATGGCTTTATTAACAAAATCACCCAGCAGACACAAATCCGAATGTTTTTGCTATATTTCAGTTCCCAGACAGCAAACTCGAGGGTCTGGAATATACGCTGCCAACGACTACACCTTCGGCGAATAAGAGACGTGGTCTCTGATGTCATGCAACAAATAAAACAGGCTGCCTTGCCAGCATAAAATCACTTCATAATGTGCTACTTCGCTGGCGCTGTGCATACATGACTGGGTTGCTTATTGGACCTCAGCTGGAAAACTCTTTGGATTGTAAATAAACAGATGTTGATGGAGCTGCGCGACTACGGACTACCCAAGTCCTTCTATTGATCTGTGTATATAATTTACAGAGACCTTGTGCGGCCTGATTTTGTGAACTGTCAAGTGATGATTGTCTATCCATACTTACTGTGTAGTAAAGAGTAGTTGTTGCACTTTAGCAGCTGCGGTAGATCCATTTTACAAAAAAGCTAATGAACCAAAATAATTATTAAAATACCGTGGTATCACATTTCATTGTTCCCCGGCACATAAAAAGCACTAATAACTAAGAGAACGAGAATTAAAGACCAGAAACAACATAAAATAAAAATTTGGTAGAAGCAATGTGGAGATCTGAAACAGATATTCTATGCGTCATCCTCAATCCGTAGTGTACTCTGCAGCAGAAAACCATTCACCGATAAGATACAAGAGTAGCCTCCTGAACAAAATAAATGAGTCAACGCACATTGCATCTGGAACGATGAAAGACAAACCCGGCACTTTGGCTCCAAACACTTGTAGACGTCGCCCCGCCACACTTGGGGCAGTATTAAGGAACGTGACAAGCTTCCTGTTCCCATACTCTCAAAACACGTTGAGTCCGTTTCATATTGGGTAACGCTCCAGGCTTCCGCCAGAAGCCCCACAGTGTATGTGTACATAATGTCCTGTTGCAGCATCAACCCTATCTCAAGAAAGAAGCATGACAAGAGACATGGAATTCAATGAAACTTTTCATCATAGTGCTTACGGAAACTCCACTAAACCAGTTCCAGTATGCCACGCCAGAACAAGGGTGATCCTACATAAATGGGCTGTGAGGAGATTCTGAAGAGACCACGAAGCACATCATTTAACAGCGAAAATGAAGTGATGTCGTGGAACCTACAGCTGAACCTGTTAACTGGATATGTTACATCGATGTGTTGCGTGAAAATGAATTAATTGCTACAGAATTTGTAAATTTGTTGATTCTAACTTTTACATCTTCGTTTGCTATGTGATTAACACGACACACTGGACGAGATTTATTTACACACATTTCAAAGCGAACTATTCTTGGATTTGTCAGAAATCAGTTATGGAAACTACATAATTTCTAACTATGAATGACTGGTTTGAGATCTGAATACGAGTCTTGACCCATAGCCACAACACCAAGTCGCTCTGTTAGACAGAAAAGTGCACATAATCCGAAACTGAAAAATAAAACGAGACAGTGAGAGAAAAGAACAAAAAGATCGTTTCCATCATCGTCGCTACGTAACTAAGTTGACTGTCTCAGTTGTATTTTCTCATTCTTGTTGCACTAACCGCTGTCCTAGACACAAACATACAATTGTCTGCTATCTGCAGACGACAGAGTTAGGTTGCAACCTAGTGGCTACTGTAGTAACAACATACCCTTTCCTAACCGTTGACGTATGTTTTCCCGATGTTAGCTGGCCGTGGTGGCCGAGCGGTTCTAGGCACTTCAGTCCGGAACCGTGCGACTGCTACGGTCGCAGGTTCGAATCCTGCCTCGGGCATGGATGTGTGTGATGTCCTTAGGATAGTTAAGTTTAAGTAGTTCTAAGTTTTAGGGGACTGATGACCTCAGATGTTAAGTCCCATAGTGCTCAGAGCCATTTGAACAATTTTTTTCCCGATGTTAGTGATGCTTTAGAGTTCTTCCTCTGTTCGTGCGAACAGAAATTGAACGGAGAACAGTTGCATTCAGAATCTTAAGAGACACAGATATTTTGTCACTGCTGTTATTCAGCAGTTGCAGAGTCTACTGTTTTATTCCCGCCGAAATTGGCTACGAGTACCAGACTTAGCTTTTGTGAAACGACGTACGAAAGCAGTATGAATGGAATTAATTCGTTTCTCAAATATAAGATGCTACTATTCAATGCTAGTAACCTAGTTTGAGGTGACAAAAATATCTAGTTAACTTTATTTGTCGAAGTATCAAGTTATGTTACCTTGTTACTTTCACTACAGCGGTGGAAAACTACTCTAAAGGTTTAGTAGAGTGTCTAGATGAAGGATTTAGCAAGTGAGATTCAGTAAGTGCCCCATTTTCTTTATTGAAACCAGTTAACGTTATAGTGAATACCGTAGGTTGCTTAGGCACCACGCTATAAAAAGTGGTTATTTGAGGAATAACCAATAATGTGCCACTGTTAACTAATACGAAATATTCCTAGTCATTTTGTATTTAGTCTTGCTTCTTGCACTGACACAGTAAAAGCTATTATCGTAACACTGAGACATATTTCTACGTATTAGCCGAGCAAAATTAAAATGATTATATTTAGTCTGCGATCATGTGGTATAACGTCCTAGGTAAAAAGTAACACTTTTTGACAACGTGAGAGAGAACAACTCAAGCGTGGCCCTGAAGAAGACTTTTGTTTGTGCATGAAGCATCGAAAAGAAAAGTGGCTTTCTTCGTACCAAACTTTTAAGCTGGCTACCCCGAGTTTACTGCTGTGGTCCCTCAGCCAGTAAATACGAGTGAGTATCGTGCAGAGAAATTATGGTCTAAATTATTTCCTCCATGCCGATAGGATCCATTTGTCCGACGAGTTACTATTGATCTGGTTTTGAATACAGAGGGTAATTATTAGCTTGTTAAGCGTGACAATATATCGTAGTCGCTAAGACTGACGCGAGCTGCAATATCGTTTACAGAAGGCTTCCTGAATCGCACAGGAGTTGATATACTCTATTGTTGGCGGACTGAGAGGAATGAGGAGATTGTACCCAATCGAAGCATAACGTAGCACTCGAGATTGTTCTCACTACAGGGAGAATTCGGAGTGTTTCGCGTGACGTACAGAAACTTTTCTAATCGGTAGCTTGGCAAATATGGTCATAAGTATGTTTCTGTTGTTAAATTTTAGTTGCCAGTTCATATTCCTCACACTGTAGGTTCAACACATCTCAACTTTTGCTTTGATATCATTTCCTGCCATTGAATCTTCGTGAAGTTCATGCATTTCAGTGGATTTCATTCATTTCATAAGCATTCCTTGTCTCAGGACAATCCACTGTCCTCCTCCCACATACACAGTGTAGATGTCGTTGAACCAATGAGAATGTCCATACGTGAGAAGCAAGACAAATTTTCCGCAGCTATAGCACTTATTGGCTACGGCGCCTCAATGTTTAACAAATTCACGGGGTTGCTCTGAACTCGGGAATTCGAGATGTCGTATATGGACTTTCAGAGAAGAAATAATGTTGGTTCATCGAGACCTGGGCAATATCGTAGATGAACTTCATCATTTTAGCGCAGGCGCGCGTGATTTTACGGTGGCAGCTTTGCTGCAGAAACAACTGACGCGCAGTTGTGACCCTCAAAGTTGTGTGTTCGATGATGTACTCCAAAGTTGATATTATTCAGGGCTAGTTATGTGTCGAATGAAAGAGATAATAAGCTCAGTGGAGAAAATATTATCCACCCCCTTAAAAGAGCACACTGGTAGCTTTGAAGCGCTGTAAATGGTGTAGACGTGGTACCGGGCGGTCATAGGACCTTCCGTGGTAAGAGAAAGAATGATGTACCACTCACAGTCATGCAACACGACGTAAAGGAAAAACCTGATCGTTAGAGGATCTTAACAGAAAGGCAGCGTCAGTGACAAAGGATTTCAAATCCTACAGGAACTGCTGCTGTCAGTGAATGCAAGTCAATCTCAACCAGTTCCCCAGCGAATATAGCGAAGGGAATTGAAATGGGCATTTAGAGTAGGATTCGTGCAAAAGGCAATTGCTGCAGCTCTTCAGTGAGCCAATAAATACAAAACCTGGATAGCAGCTGACAGGGCGCATGTAGTGTGGTCCTACAACGCGCGATTTTACCTCTTTTCAAGTGATGCATTTTGTGCGGAGGGGGGGGGGAGGGTTGGAGAGGGGGGAGGGATGTTGTTAGTACTATGCTTGAGCTCATTCATTCAGGTTACTGTGAACATGAACCAAGATGTTTATTTCAATATTCTCACCGACAAAGTGTTGGCCTTTCTTCCTCGTCGTAATTCTGAGTATTCTGTGGGTACTGTCGTCTTCCAAGTAGCTCCAGCCAAGATTACAGGCCTTCTCGAATTCTTTGATTATTGTATGGATGCTGAGGCATTTTACTGCACCGCCATTGGACCGATAAATCACC
Source organism: Schistocerca nitens (assembly GCF_023898315.1). NCBI lineage: Eukaryota > Metazoa > Arthropoda > Insecta > Orthoptera > Acrididae > Schistocerca > Schistocerca nitens. The sequence continues at coordinate 623,846,163 of NC_064616.1, read as the reverse complement.
CATAGTATATGTCTGGGGCTGTTTTTTGGAACAGCGTGTGAGATGTAGCAGCCAACAGCCCCACAATCTGAAAAATCTAGGGGATCTAATTATGAATTCGAGACTTCAGCTGGGTCTTGCGTACCTGGACAAACTTGTGAACTCTCTTCTTGCCAAATTGTAACGGTTATCAACGTCGGTAGCGGGCAAAATGGTATTAGCGTGATGTCTCCCGACAGTGACTAATTTATTATCAGGTGTCGTTAATTACCTGGAGGAAGAGCTGTTGAAAGAACTTGGCGAGTTGCATTAAATAGGACACTGGAGTGTCTGATTTTGTTGTCACCTTATAACCTTGAGATCTTTGAATTGTTCTTCCTATATTTTTATATCTGCTGAGATTGCCGCGGATGTTGAATGGAGTCATCTGAAAGGTAAATGGAAAGTGTTGGAGGTGTACGTTTTCAGTCGAGTCACCATGTCTTGCAATTTGGAAATTTGTGGTAAGTTCCTATGGGACCAAACTGCTGAGGTCATCGGTCCATAGACTTACACACTACTTAATCTAACTGAAACTAACTTACGCTATGGACAACACACACACCCATGCCCAAGGGATGACTCAGACCTCCGACGGGGAGACCCGCGAGAGCCGCGGCAAGGCGCCCTAGACCACGCGGCTCTTGGAGTTACTCTGAGTCCTACGACAGTGATCATTTGTGTCAAATTTGTGACTTTATCAACTTGTTTCACGGGGCTAATACTAGGCAAATTTGTGACGTTATCAACTTGTTTCGCGAGGTTAATGCTACGCATCTCAACCCTATTAAGAACTGTTTCACCAATCTAGCGCCGGCCGCGGTGGCCGTGCGGTTCTAGGCGCTCCAGTCCGGAGCCGCGCTGCTGCTACGGTCGCAGGTTCGAATCCTGCCTCGGGCACGGGTGTGTGTGATGTCCTTAGGTTAGTTAGGTTTAAGTAGTTCTAAGTTGTAGGGGACTGATGACCACAGCAGTTGAGTCCCATAGTGCTCAGAGCCATTTGAACCATTTTGAACTAATCTAGCACAGCAGGAAGGCAATCTCACTCCACCGATGAACAGTTCCTTCGCCGGCTGTGTTGCAGTTATGTTGAGTAGCGGGATCGTGTGTGTCGCAAAGGCCTGGAGCATTTGAACAACGGCAAAGACATGCTTGGCAGGATCGTACTGGTAAAATAAAGGATGTGGATTGTCACAATGGTAGATACCTGAGGAATGAGGAAGACTTACCGAAAAGTTTAGCAAAACTGCCTACACTGATGACTTGCATGTAATTATTACAAAAGTGACATTACACATTTCCCAGTTGTTAGTATTTTTGTAGCGTTTTATAACGGGTCACTGGTGGAGCTGTCATCTGTTTCTGCAATGAGGGAATATAACCTGCAGTGCTCTAAGTAATAATTGCATACTCAACCTTTCAGTCTTTCGGATCTAGGTGATACGTGCCAGACTTGCAACTAAAACAGGCGGAACGCTGTCAATTATAACAGACGTATGTGGGCTCTCCTGCATATTAGCAGCAATAAATGACCGGCTTAGCGGCAGAACACAAGACTCGTAGCAAGACGTTCGCATCAAAGAGTAATAGTGGGCGGAAAGCAATCATCACTGATAATGAATAATGAAGCCCATTGTCTCAAAGAACCCTATAGCTAATGCGAGACGACTCAATCAGCATCTCGGCAAACCTGTTTCTGCATGAGGCCTGCGCGAGCAGAAAAGGCTAGATATTCTCTGCCGTGTAGCGATTATCGAAACTTTAATCACTGAGAAGATCGTTTCAGTGCAACGGAAATGGTGCCGAGATCAGGCGACATGGACCATGTTGATTAATATGGCCTGATGATTCATCTAGCATTATGTCTCGATCAACAGCCTGGGTGGATATGTGATGGGCATTCAAACTACCTTAGAAACTCAACTATCGGCATTCTACCGATAAATTAACTATGGAATTTTCTCCAGAGATAATGTCTCTCTACGTCCATCAGGCGTGGTTTCCTGATTTCAATAACTCCCCGAGCTACCTAACCACTATACAAGTTGCCCAAACCCTTAGATTCAAAATTATACATACGGTAGAGAACCATAACTGGGTATTTTGAAATAAGGAACCAATGGTAGGGAACGAATGTTTTAAGCTTCACGAGATCTTGACTGAGCACGACGTGTGAAGCACGTGTTTGTAATCCACATGTGTTTCGTAAAACTGATGGCACTAACTTAAAAAATACACAATAGTCTGTGACGTGTCCATAGTGTAGAGCTTTGCTGCTTACATTTCCTGACTGTTTGTTGAAGACGGAACATTGCTCGTCACAGCAACTTACAGATACGCATTTAATGTATGTTGCCGTAGGACGTAGAGCCTGGGAAATCGTACGAGTACACAGAGAAAAGTTTCTCCAAGTCTCATTGTAACGGGAATAAATTTACCGCCGTGGATGGAAACTCAGGAGAAACTGGGACGCTCAAGCCACAGAAAGCTGGCCACGGTTCTCTAGGAGGAATTGTTTGCACACCGGAATTTGAAGAGATGGGGTTCGACCGTGTGGAAGAAGATCAACCAATAAACTCCCGTCAATTTCCCTATGAAACTCACTTTTTGTAGAATACGGTGTGAAGAGTGCTGACCGAGCAGCAATTACATTCCTAACATAAGCAGCGTCGTCTGTTGACTAACAGAGACCACCGACAGTTGAAGAGGGTCGTAATGTGTAATAGGTAGATATCTATCCAGACCACCACACGCTGGTAAATGCCAAACGACGCCTCGCTTGGTGTAAGGAGCGTAAACATTGGAAGATTGAACAGTGGAAAAACGTTGTGTGGAGTGATGAAACACAGAACACAAGGTGGCGATCCGATGGCAGGGTGTGGGTATGGCGAATGCCCGCTGAACGTCATCTGCTAGCGTGTGTAGTGCCAACAGTAAAATTCGGAGACGGTGGTGTCATGGTGTCGTCGTGTTTTTCATGGAGGAGGCTTGCACCCCTTGTTGCATTGCGTGGCACTGCCACAGCACAGGCCTACATTGATGTTTTAATCACATTTTTGCTTCCCACTGTCGAAGAGCAATTCGGGGATGGCGATTCCATCTTTCAACACAACAGACTGTATGGCCTGTGGCATGCATAACATCTCTGTAATGGATTGGCCTGCACAGAGTTCTGATCTGAATCCTACAGAACACTTCTGGAATGTTTTGGAACGCCGCCTTCGTGCCAGGCCTCACCGACCGACATCGATACCTCTTCTCAGTGCAGCACTCCGTGAATAATGGCAGCCATTCTCCAAGAAACCTTCCAGTATCTGACTGAACGTATACTTGCGAGAGTGGAAGCTGTCATCAAGGCTAAGGGTGGGCCAACACCATATTGAATTCCAACATTACCGATGGAGGGCGCCACGAACTTGTAAGTCATTTTCAGCCGGGTATCCGGATACTTTTGATCACATAGTGTAGGCTCCTTGTCCAGCAAAGTACCTTTAATAAATATCACTGCTGCTTATATGAATGAAACAGTATGGCAAAAGGTCTATACTGATCTAGAAGAAATTGGCTTGTAAGAAAATCATTGAAATCTGAAGAGAACGTTTTCTGCAAGAACGTCGTCGATTCGAATAAAAATTTGTTTCTGCCTCTAGATATTAAGTTGGGGTTATAAAACAGTTTGTTAAAACCTTACTCAGAGAAGGTGAAGAATGTTCTGTCATTATAGAAACTGATAGAAGGTGTGCTTGTTTAACATAGAATTCGAAAAATGATGTTGGAAATAAGAACTAAGAATGAGAGGAGATATAGGTGTCCTTCAAGGAAGTTTTTACGAAGTCCTTAGAAAGAAAACAGGATTTACGTTATATTTTTGTTGTTACCCACAAGCTGGAAAATTTCAAGAATAAGCTTCAAGATTCACTTTTTGAACAGTCACCTTCATTTTTCCGTCTGCAAATTTGTCAGTGAGGAACAACGTGACGGCTTTTATCAAGACATGAAAGTCTTGGAAAAACGGAGTCAGGGGAGGTGGGATACCAATAGGATGGGGGATTAGTGTTAATCATTTCACTATGATGTGCAACAGACAATTCATCAGAGGAAAAGCTGTATTAGTTGCTTTAATGAAAACAGGAAAAAGAAATACAAGCTGTAGATATATAATTTCCTATGCAACAAAGAGCTGTTTCATGTTTCTACTTAAATAAAACTTTTGATCACATTGACAAATTAAATTATTGTCATCTGAATTACACGTTTTTGGTAATTTTTAAGTTAATAACGAAGTCACATTGTGACAAACTGTACAACGCAGAAAAAGACTGAGATCAGATGTGAATTCAATGCCAAAAAAGGCAAGAGACAAAGCCACTGCTTGTCAAAAATTAATAACAAAATATTTATTCGTTGACCTGTGTAATCTACGGAGGCGATATCTATATCCGTGCTACTGCCCGTAACTCATGCAGAATTCACGCAACGACGATTTGTATCTAATTTGAGTGAAATAACACGCCATTAGGTGGGCGTATATGTTATTCTGACTATCCGGTATACATATCTGAAATGACGAATGTGAACAGTTCCTTGTAATATGAGTCTTTGGGATGACGTCACTTGGGCACTTGTCATTATTTCTTTGTTTAGACAGTTACTTTTCTGCCCTCATGAGGAGAATAGGCCCCATTACAAATGTGTTCTCCACGTAAAAGAAACACACTTACTCGAAGGAAATGGAATCAGAATTTCATTACTTTGGCTAGTGGTGCTACACACTGGGCCAAAGCCGGAAACTGTCAACTTAAGTCTCCGCGTTCCAACAAAATTCCTGGTAGGATTTCTGAATGGAGAGTTTCCCCAAGAAAGTAAAAACATACTCCTGCTTCACCACCAACTGTGAACAAAGGCTGTTATCAGGAAAAGGCACTCAATTATTGTTCTAGAGAAATCAATCATTTTACTCACTGTAAAAAAAATATATTACATACTCGATTAATTAGATGAAGAGCTTTATTGCGTGAACGATAGACTGATGTAAAACAACCAGCGGCATTCTATATTACTATGTGTAATATGGAGGACACGTTATAAAATGCTTAAAAAAAGCACGAACCTCATAATTTGCACAGTTTGGCTCTTTTGATCAGAAATTTTTTTCTCAGTACTGGTAAATCGCTTGCAGCTGCTCGTCGTCTTGTGGTTAGCGTTGCTGACTATCCATCACGGGGCCTTGGGTTGGATTCCAGGTCGCGTCGGGGATTTTTTCTACTCGGCATGTGTGTGTTTGTGTGTGTGCGTGTCTGTGTGTGTGTATGTCTGTGTGTGTGTGTGTATGTGCGTGTGTGAGTGTTTTATCCCATATCATCATTTAATCATCAGTCGCTGAAGTGACGCCAGATAAAAAGACTTGCACCAGGTGGAGAAACTCTCCAGAACGGGACTCCCGGCCAAAAATGCCATTGGAGAAACTCTCCAGAATGGGACTCCCGGCCAAAAATGCCATATGCACATTTGATTTATTTGTTGGGAAATCGCTACATATAGCCCACTATGGAACAGAGATGAGACTAAACCTGCAGTAACAATTCAGTTCAGAGCTTTGTCCCTAAATGTGAACGAGACAATCTTACTTGTTTTCACTATTCAGACTGTCAACATCTCTCGTAGAATTAGACGCTGCGTGTATTGTCTGTCTATGGCACGGAATGTTGCCACCAGGGGGAAATTGCCAGGTGACTTTACATACACCGCAATAACGTTATTCGAACATTCAACCGCTATCGTGAGACACAAAACACTGAAGATCCGCCTTGTAGTTGTTGCCCGCAGTAAACAATACTGCTGACCACTACCTACCAGGCATAAATTGCGTGGTAGGCAGTTGCAAGTGTTGTGTCAACCCAGACAGAACGCAGCCATCTCCAGATCATCTATCTGATCTCTTGGCATCCATTACAAACAACTAAAGAAATCCCCAGCGCCATAGTGCGCAAAGAAGGTGGGCAAGTGAACACCTGGAATAGAATCTGAGTGGATGTAATTGTATTCTTTTCATGGAAAAGTGCAGTATTTGTCTAACGCCAGATTCAGCAGGTTTATTGATAAATCACCTTCTGAACTTGTATCGTGAACACATATCGGAAGATTCTTGTCGCATTTATTTCTGTGTAGTATCGGGGCACGATTTTGTCACATTTTGACCAGCCATACAGCCAACGTTTCCGGAATGGATTTGTTTTTCTAGATGATAATGCACAAGAGCACCACACCTACCTTATGACTTCTTCCTCCAGGAGGCAGAAATGAGCCCAGTGGAATGGTCTACGGTATCTCCTGATATGAACCCTATTGGAAGTGCTTCAATCTTGCTGGAACTTGCAGTCCATTGTCTCAGGAATCCTCCTCACAAAGTGGATGAGGTAAGTAGAGGCACAGTCGAAGAGCAGGACAGGCATGAGTAGCAACTTCTCGACCACACAGGACGTCAACGAGGATGCAAACATGTTATAGCACATGGCGTGGAGCAGCATGGCATTCGGTGTTACCCAGCAGCAGATACTGATTTCGCAGACGCGCATGATCGAACAGATTGCATTTATGAAATGATAATTAAATGGACACCCTAGCTGCAAACAGGCGTTGATGTACTTCATTGGGGACATGTTGAAAATGTGTGCCCCGACCGGGACTCGAACCCGGGATCTCCTGCTTACATGGCACATTTTCAACATGTCCCCAATGAAGTACATCAACGCCTGTTTGCAGCTAGGGTGTCCATTTAATTATCATTTCATTTCTAGCAAAGCTGCATGGTCATCCACGGTAACTGTTCTTTCGGGAACAGATACTACCGTCATATATAGATTGCATTTATTTTGATTATAGTTTTGTTTATGATTTTATAGTGAAGTTACTCTTTCAGTTTCATAAAGAGTATTCTTTTATTCCCAGTCACCGTGATTATAAGCTGAGACATGTTACCAGACACGCAGATAGCGGAAAACTTTTTTTTTATCAGTTTAGTTCGCCTATTCCAAATATAATTACGAAATCCGAAATAAATCAAATCTTCATCATTACAGTACTTTCAAGTAACTTTCCTAGCGGCTGGTTTCACTCTCCTTCTCCCTTTTCAAATGGCTCTAAGCACTATGGGACTTAACACCTTCTCCCTGTATCAGCAGTGTCACATCATTATGCAATATAGATTCATTTTACGGCCAGCATATTTTTCCATTTTTCGTTATTGGCCTGTGGACTGTGTGTTGGAAGAGAAAAAGCTTCGCATGTCACGGGGTGGGCTGACAGATCTATTGTAGCGACAGAGAAGCCTGTCAGTAAACTTAACTTTGTCAATCATGCGCCCCTTATGAATGGCCTAGCATTTGGCGTCAGTCTTATCGCCCCACATTGCCGCCTTTTGTGTGTTCACGAGTGGCGCCAAGGGGGCGGTGGTCAGCGTCTGCCCCGCCACCTCCCTGTGATACACTGATCAGCCAGAACATTAGGACCACCTACCTAATAGACGGTATGTCCGACATTGGCAAGGATAATAGCGGCAATGGAAGCAATGAGGCTTTGGTAGGATGCTGGAGGGTGTTGACACAACATCTGCACAAACACATTGCCTAATTGCCGTAAATTCCGGGGAGGGGGACGATGAGCTCTGACGCCACGTTCAGTCACATCCCAGATATGTTTGATCGGGTTCAAGTCTGCAATCTGGGGGCCAGCACATGAATTGTAACTCACCACAGTGTTCCTCGAACTACTCCATCACACTCCTGGCCTTGTGATATGGCGCACTATCTTGCTGAAAGATGACATTGCCGTCGGGAAACATAATCGACATGAAGGGGTGTACGTGGTCTATCTGTGTACGATACTCCTTGGCCGTCATGGTACGTTTCACGGGCTCCTGTGGACCCATGAATTCCCACGTGCATGTTCCCCGTAGCATAACAGAACCGTCGCTAGCTTGTCTCCTTCCTGCAGTACAGGTGTCCAGGAGTTGTTCCCCTGGAAGACAACTGATTCGCACCCTCCCTTCGGCATGATGAAGAAGGTATTGGGATTCATCAGACTAAGCAACGCTCTTCCACTGAGCCAACGTCCAGTGCCGATGGCCATGTGCCCATTTCAGTCGTACTTGCCCACATCGTGGAGTTAACGTTGTCTCATGCATGGGTCTTTGCCTGCAGAGACCCATCGGTAGGAGTGTTCGGTGCATTGTGTGTTCAGACACACTTTTACTCTACCAAGCATTTAAGTATGATGTTAGTTTCACCATAGTTCACTGCCTGTCCTGTTTTATCAGTCTGCCTAACCTGCGACGTCCTATATTTGTAATGAAGGGTGGCCGCCCAAATCCACGACATCTGGACGTGATTTCACCTTGGTTTCGTTTCATGTTGAAGACACTCACCACAGCACTTTTCGAACACTTGAGAAGTCGTGCAGTTTCCGAAATGCTCGTGTCGAGCCTCCGCGCCATTACAAACTCAGACCGCGCGCCTTCCCCATTCTACACACGGACACCACGCTCACTAATACTACATGAATCGTGCGTGTGTCTGACAAGCAGTCATTCCTCGCCAGGTGACGCTGCTATCATCTGGACGGGTTTATATCTATAGTAGGTCGGTGGTCGTACTGTTCTGATGATCACTGTAAGTCTGTACGATAATCAGGCTTGTACGTACGTGTGTCCTGGGGACCGATGCCCAGGTTCCAGTAGAAGCATTGGAATGGCGCATCTGTTTTCCTCTCCAAAATTTTGATTCAGGTAATGAGATTGCGTCGATTCACCTTGCATCGAGCGCGGTTGAACCGACGAATCGGTAACAACACGATTTCAGTCCGATACTAACTTCGAAAAAGAGATTTTATGTACACGGAAGTGGGGGAAGTTAATTGCCTTTTCCTGATTTTTCGAAAATTTTGTTGCATATGTCCGCTTTCATGTGGGCATTGGTATAGCTACAGCCCCTCCACCTATGATTTTTATGAGGCCGGTAGTTGGGCAGGAGGAACGATTTTTCGGACAGTTCGAAAAGGAGTTTCTAGAGGCACAGACAGTGTTCTCTAAAGATGGGCGGTGCCAGCGATCTGTGGCTGTTTGTGGCTCTCTTCTGACTTAGAGCAGAGGTAATTTTTTGTTGTCTGAAGTAGCCGGATCCGTAATAAAAGCAGTTCGCTTTTCGTAGTCTCTCACTCAACTACACTTTGAATTTTTGAATTTAGGTTCTTTAAACTCGTCTCATCGAGCCGCACAGATAAGGATGTCTTGATGCTATAGCTTCCTTGCAGTCTTCCATCCATAGACTTCCTCCCACAGTGTTAATCTCATACAGTTTGTTAACATAATTCAAATTCTAGTTGATTTTATATAACTGTTTACGTTTGTTACATTTATTTTTGAGTATAGGCTCCCGCTAAAATGATATTAATTGTGATGTACCCCTTTTTCATTTAAAATAACAGATTAAGAATTCTGTTAAAGGCAAATAACATTTGACTCACCTTATTCAACTTTAGAATAAATAAAAATTTTGTTAATAACAGGTCTGACATCCATTCCAAGATCCTTTCCTTGCCTTATAGCTTTCCAGCTTAGATAGGATAAAATAGCCTGGTGCTTGTTGTGCTTTGCTGCGTCGGTATTGCCCTTTGCGTACAATGGCCACTTTAGACGTTAGGACACTGACGCTTCACTTACTGCAGTAGAAGCAGCACGAGCACACATGCTCATACATAGACGGAGACTTTAGTTTAAGACGTCTCACCTTCACGTCGATCCTGATCCGGGACCGTATTTCTGGTTGCTTTTAGAAACAAGCATCAGAGCAGCACAGCGAACAACCTTTTCGTGTATAAATAGTTGTAGAGAGTATTGTGTCCCATCCTGTGTGAAGTTGAGTAATAGCCTGCACCCGCAAAACATGCTTACGCCGCGCTTACACGTTTTGTGTTTCGTGTAAATTATTGATATATGTTCTCGTATTTTGGGGGGATTTGTACAGAGGATTCATTTGCGAAGTGAGGATTTTATTTGTGAATTCGTGTGATGATACACTGCATTGTTTCTGAGGACACTTAATTTGTATATATGTTCATTTTGTTCGTGTTGAGTTTTATGGGGTATTTTTTTAAATTTTATTTCATATCTTGTATACGCAGAGAGAGACACAAGCAAGATTTTAGGTCAGCAGGTTTATATAAAATCGGAACAGGCCACATTGGAATTTTCTGTGGGAGAGGTGCCCGCAAAATCCGCATTGCCTAAAATCCAGGATACCGAAACAACATTTTAATTTAGAGGAAACAGTGAAATTCGCTAGACAGAATCGTCATTGACACTGGGCAGCACGAATTTTGAAAACATGATAGATACCCCCTTGCGGGGAAAGCAAATGCTGTGTATATCGGAAGCAGACACAAAACAGCAGAAAAATACAGGAAAAGGGCAGAAGAATGAGACAAAAGGCAGAAGCAGGCAGAGAAAAGCCCGAAGCAGAAGACAGGGAATTGTTTAGAGAACCGATGGTGGTGCTGTACGAAGAAGTTGATGACAGAACTAAACCTATTGATGAAAAGGTCAAAGACAGTCAAGTGCCACGCGATCACGCTTGTCCAGGCTGTGAAAACTTTAAAAAATGTAGAAGAGGTAAACACTTCGCTTTCTGGAAGTATGCAGGCTTAGGAAGAACGGACTGAGTCTGACAGTATGGAACCAGTGCGATTCTGCGAAACCGAGGAGTTTGTGTCAATAAAACATAATATAGAGAATATAAGAAAGGAAATATGATGGCCACAAACCGTGGAGTTACTAATGCCGCCAGGTGACTGTAGGATTCACGTAGACAATGAGCATCATAGTTGTGCTAATTCAGAATCACGCGGCGTGCCGTCAGCGATACAGGACAAGACGATCACGAGAGAATTGTGTCATTCATCAAGTTCCATGTCCGACAACAGGAAGGACTTTGAAGGTCATGCACCACTTTCACAGAATTCGGAGTGGAAATAATGGAAATATATTAGTCGACTGCAGAACAAAACAGAAGGGGTCTTAACATAATAAAAGCCCCATCACTGGCAACAACACGTTTCTAGTGCTACTCTCAGTATTTAAACGAGATCTTGAAGAGGAATCGGCACCACGGTTATCTTTACAGTCGTGGAGAAATGATCTAACTTTTCATCAGCACACTGCCAGATGGGCACAAAGGATCGCAACTTTGCACTCAGGAGAGTGACCCGGAGACGTTTAAGCTGGTCTTAAGTGATTTCGATGAATATATACGATAGAAAAGGTGAATGATCTCTGCTTCCGACTGGAATCAAAACAGAAACTTACAGAAGAAGGAACAGGCGAAAGGGTACGTTAGGGAGGACAATAATGGCAGAGGCCTGCAAGAACAGGATAGTAACTAGATTAGAGACCAGGGCACTATGAGGATAGGTCTCATCTGCAAAATTACGGACGAGAACCACCGACAGAGAGTGAAAACAGAAGGGTAGAAATTATTGAAGTAAGAAACACTGCCCCTCAATCATCGTCAGCAGATAGCTAGGGCAGACAAGGGCCATGTTTACACTCTAAGTCTAGTAAAGTGCAGGGAAATTAGGGACGACTACTTGACCAAGATGAGCAGTCCCAAGGAGGCATCCTGCCCTGTCACAGTTATTAATATTGGTAATACAGAACCTTCCACGATGCTCGATACAGGGAGAATGGCATTTTATGTGCCACATTCTTGGTGTATGAGCAGGCCGAAAAATAAGTGGCCTTCCCGTTGCAAAAGACACGGATAAGGGGATTGATCGAAGGAAAATCTATAGAAGTTAGTAGTAGTAGCAGTAGAAGCTTTATTCAACCGTAGACCTCTTTTTACAAGGATATGGGGAATGTCAAAGTATTTACAAGTTTAGACCAATTTAAAATAACCTAATTCGTATACATATACATATACATTTACAGACTTCTAGTTAGATACAATCATTAGATTTACTCCTGGTATACAATATTTTTTTTTTTTGTAAATAACTTATTATAATGTAATGCCACACTGTTCACTCGTATCTCGCTATCAGTCACTGCACACTCTATACACAAATTCTTTCATAGCACTTCACTCACTACACGCACAGACACACACACTAGTGATCTCTGAGCCATCTTCTGTACTGCAACTTCCCATTTGCTATCCTGAAAAACTGTGTGAGCATCCCTCTATAATGAGTGAGATGTTGAGCTCAGAAAGAGGAAGAGGTGTTAGTATTTTGGTATGCATAGCTAGGGGATACGTTTTTCTAGAAAAGGAAAAAAAGAAGGAAAAACATAGTGTGAAGGTGTTACGTAGAATGTTGGATGTTTTATAATCATTATTATTATTTATTTCTGTAACATTCTTTTTAACTAACCCCTACTTTGTTTTATCTAAGTAATCCTTCAATGTATAAAAGTATTGCATAAAGGGTACTTTTTGGCTGCCTTTTTAAATAAGTGTATTTTTGCAATTTCTTTCATCTCTTTTGGTAATTTTTTGTACAATTTTATTCCTTGGTAGAAAATGCTGTTTTGAGTTTTATGTTTGTCTTTTCTTGGTAAATGTAAGTTGAGTCTAGCTATTGTTCCATAGTCATGGACAGAGCTGTTTGTGCAGTAATAACCAACGTTACTTTTGATGTGTACAACAGACTGGTAAATATATTCACACGAAGCAGTTAAAATCCCCAGTGTTTTGAACAGATCTTTACAATGAGCTCGACAACTATTTTTGGTTATTATTCTTATGGCTCTTTCGTGGAGTTTGAAAATTGTGTTCGTATTTTGTGCATTTGTTCCCCAGAAACGAATGCTATAGATAAGAATTGAGTGTACATATGAACTGCATGCTACACAATGATGATAGGATTCCAAGGGCATAGAATGCTGATGATATTCTGTTTGCAAGTATCTTTGTGTGTTCACACCACTTCAACTGAGAGTCAATATTCATTCCTAGAAATTTTGCGTTTGTTACAAAGTCTATAGAGGTACCATCTACATTTAATTTAACATTGTCATTTTCCTTCGTCAAACTGAAATTCATGGCATTAGTTTTCTTTACGTTCAATGTCACTTCATTGCTTATTGACTAATCGTAAACTTCCTTGAGAATTTCATTTGCTTTCTCTGCAAGGAGTTTTCATGTTTTCTCAGTCACAATGAAGTGTTTTACTAAATGTTTAGATCTATTTGAAGTGTGTGTTATCTCTACTCTTTGTGCTCTATCTGCTAGGTGTCATCGAAACCAGTCATTAGCTACCCCTCTTATTCCCAATGCTTCTAATTTATTTAATAGAATCTTGAGGTCGATTGTATCAAAGGCCTCAGAGAGATCCAAAAATATGCCTGTAACACACTCATATTTGTCAAGAGCATGAAGTACAACTTTTGTGAGTTCTACTATGGCTGACTCCGTATTTTTGCCACTTCAGCAACCAAACTGCGATGCGCTTAAAAGATTTTATTTATTCAGGTAATTCATTAACCTGTCTTTCATAATTGCTTCTATTATTTTTAAGAATGATGACAGCAGGGAAATGGGCCGGTAATTTTCTATGTCTTCTCCATTACCTTCCTTAACGAAAGGTATAACTCTTGCCTGTTTTAACTGCTCTGGAAATGTCCCTGATGTGAAGGATTCATTTATTATATTTGTTAAGGGGCTTTGTATAATCTCTAGGCATTGTTTCAGTACACACATTGGTACTTCATCTAAGCCTACTGACTTTTTATTTTTTAGTTTTTGAACAGTTTTACTGACTTCGTTCTCTGTGGTTGGAAGTAACATCATTGTATTTAGTGCAACATTATTTACAGGTGTTATATTTGTTTTGGAGAATTTTTGCTGTAACTTCTCTGCAATACTTGAAAAATGCTCGTTTACATAGTTTGCTAAGTGTTGTGGATCATTTATTACCTTATCCCCCTCCCTTAGCAGTATGTTATTCTGCATTTATTTGGCTCTCCCCATTTCCTTTTTTATAACATCCCAGACTGCTTTTATTCTCTGCATTATATATTATTTTGTCATTAAATGACTTTTTTTGCAGCAATCAGCCCCTTCTTGTAGATCTTTTTGTATCTGTGATAGAAATTTAAGGATTCTGGATCAATGCGACTGTTTTTCATGGAACTGAGGTATGTAAGTGTTTGGGAGGACTTCTTAATACCTGCTGTTATCCATCTGGTTTCGTGAGATGTTGATACAGACATGCATACTTTTGGAAATGCCTTCTCATAGTTCAATTTAAATAATGTGGAGAAGTTAGAGAATTTCATATTCACATTAGTTTCCTTATGCACTTCATCCCGTCTTTGTATTTCTAGTTCTTTTGAAAAATCTTTTATTTTGATTTCTGATAGATGTCGTTTGTAGGCTTGTAGTTTAGGAAATGATTCAAAGCCGAATTTTATTGTTGTTATTTCACATAGATGGTCTTGTAGTCCAATATCTTTTACAGCTACATCTAGTTTTTCCCTGTCCATATTTGTGACCGCATGGTCAATTGCTAACGCAGTATTTGTAGTAACCCTTGTTGCACTATTGTCCAAATGGGACATGCCAAAACTTTGAAGGATTAATTTCTTGGTGATATCAAGCCCTGTTAATTCAATAGCTGATATTTCAAAGCGTTTGTCTTCACTTACTGTTCTGAGGTCATTTCTTGATTTGAACTGTGTTCCTATTCTGATATAAATGCATGATCCTCCACCCCTTGAAGCAGCTCTGCAGTAAGAGTTTGCCCTTTCATACAATGGTAATACTACATGTTGGATTTCTGTGTATCTACACTAGTCCTCAGTAACACAAACTACTGTGCAGTTCAAAGATTGGAGCAGAACTTCTAATAGTTGTATTTTATTTTTTATTGATTGCACGTTTTGATGGAGGATTGATAAGTCTGTGAAATGCCCCATGTTACTCTTTCCAATGGTTTATTTTTCTTTGTGACATCTGGTATGTGGGATATTTGGAGTGTTAAAATCTGTCTTGTGAATGATTGTTTCAGTATTTTTTCAACTGCTGGAGATACTCTTTAGGCAGGGGAACCTGTTGTCTGGATTTATCCTAAAAAAGACTTACTTTTCCTATGCATGACAACAGGTATTTGACCATGTGTGGCCCGAGATCCACCCCCTATACGTTCATTAATCTGCTGTACCAATCTTCCTTCCCAGTCCTGTTTAGGTGTAGGCCATACCTAGTGAAACCCCATTTGTTGATAGTCCCGACGGGAAGCAGAGAAACGTGAGCAAAGTTGGCTGCCCTCAGAGCCATTTCTAACCCACATTGATTCGCCTCACAGCTCCATCAAGGTGTGGTCGATCATGACGCCGGAACAGCTTAACAAAGTGTACGTTGGTGCCATGAGTCAGGGAAGCTATCTTGTCCATGTCACCGTCTATGTCATATGCCCCATCCATGTCCAACCTGTTTCCCGCCACACCCACTGTTTCTACATGGCCCTCTTTTGTAATGTCCTTACATAATGACCCTAGGTCCTCTATCACATGACTTAGCACTGCATTTGGCTTGAAGACACTGGTGGCCTTGTACGCTTCCCCTAAACCTTCCTGTAACTGTGGGCCTACACCTCGCTCATGGCTACTACCTAGCAGCAGCTCTTTCTTTGTCCTAACACTGTGTACATTCCTAGGCTTCTTGGCCTCGGTTGAAGTGTGCTGCACATTTTCTGCTCCTTGTTCTACATGAGGCTCTTGTCCACTTAACTCTGGCAGTGGTAGATGCCTGTTTTTGGTGTTAATGATAAAACTGTCAGATCGCGTTCTCTTTCTTCCTATCCTCCTACCGTCGCTCTTATCTCCCTTGATCCTTATCAGTTCCTTCCTTGCTTCCTCCAACAGTGCCTGAAGGGCACAGAGTTTCCTTTCGTGTTACCCACTCAAAATGTTCCTACTACATACTCTACAGTTCCAGGAGAGAGCCTCTTTTGTCCCCCCCCCCCCCCCCCAGTAAAAATATTTCCTACAAGACTGGCAACAAATCCCTCTACTCACCACCCAATAACAGCTCCCACATTTCTCACTCATGGTCTATTTATAAAGAATAATTAAGTTTTAAAGAATATTTTAAATGTGTCAAGGACGCCAAATTGGCTGTACGTAAACAAAAAATCCCACAAAAGTCTTATGTGCGGTTGTTGTTTCTTTTTTGTACTGATTTAAGAGGTACAACGACAGAAGAAAGTATTAGTAATTACTTTGCTTTTAGAGAATTTACGTTATCAAGCGTGTTTGGTCAGGTTTTTAAACGTTTATAACTCGGAAAATTTAGGCCTAGATCGCGTCTATCTAACTAATAAACAATACGAAATTTGTTAGTTAAATACCATTTAGAAACGTTTAATTACATCTTTATTGCGACAATAGATGAAACTAGTGGCTGTGTTTTTTAGCTAATTTTGCACTATCAAGAAAACTTGAATAGAATTTTTTGTGTTTACATCACGCAAAATTTCGGGTTATGTCGCGATTATCGGGACTTCCGATAACACGAAGTTAAAGAGCAAGTACTATTTTCTTTTACGTGTCAGGGGTCAATGTTCACCATTAATATGATGATTATCCCATAGTTGACACTTGAAATGATTTTAGGGATGGGGTTTATGTGAGAACAGGCAGCAAACATTGATGTAGGCAATGGAGAGATTCCCCTTGCTATAGGACAGATCAAAACTATGCTTCATTTTAAGAGGACAATGCCTATCAGTGATGTTTTCACACATGCTTAATGATAACGGCAGTGTTAAAAAAGATGGCTTGCCATGCATCAGCACTTCCTTCACACAAGATTGTAGGAAAGTGCAAATTAGATGTAACAGAAGGGAAGGAAATTTTCCATATATCAACCACAAGTTCTCTAGAATATGGGATATTCCGGATGAGAGCCATAAACATTTTAGCAGAGCATGTGGAAGTGTTTAATATTAAGAGAGGAAGCTTTAAAAATTTTAGATATATCTTTGGTGTTAAGAAGTATGGCAAATCTTTTACTAGACCATATAGTACTCCACTGACATAGAGAGCAAATGGAACAGCAAATCAAGGATATGCCGGGGGAGGGAGCTATTGAAAGAGCAAGCAGTTGGTATAATAGCGCTATTCAGTAGTGGAACAACAAGGACATCAGTGCATTTTGTTAGTGCAGGTTGTTCTACATCAGGTGCAGGTATGCACTCAGGGGCAAACCTGTTGTTCTCCTTTGATTGACAGGTCATTAACCTAATGTTCTCATTTGATTGACAGTTCTTTAACCTATTGTTCTGCTAAAGGATCCTTCCTTTCGGTTGACAGGCACTTAACCCATTGTTCCCCAGGCCCTTACCCCTCTCCCAGCCACCCATCCCCCACCCCTTGAGAAACCTCCCCCTCCTGTCCTACAGGTACACTTTCAGGTCTGAGTTATTGGAATAGCCCCTCTCTCTCTTATCAATGTGATTGACTACATAATTAAATTGATCATTTCACTAACCCCTCCCCCTCTGATAAACCCTCTCCGCTCCTCCAGAAAATGGCGGGAAGTTCAAATTAAAGAAGGGCATCTGGGTTACCTCGACTAACTTAAGAAAATGGCGGTAAAACATGTCACTTGGGCTACCTCCACTAACCTAAGTCATTCAAATGCCACCTCTTCCTAGGAAATGGTGGGAAAAGGGGCAGCTGCTGGATAGGATGGATGTAAGTTGTTATTTTGCAGGCAGTCTTTATCTAAACAATTAGAGGCAGTAGCTCTACCCAGTGTGTTCACCATGAGGTCTAGAGCCCTACTGACCTAGTACACAGTACCGCAAACAGAGGGAGCTGTCCTCCCTTCTGTGGTGGAATCCAAGACAGCGGTCTGTTGGGGGGGGGGGGGGGGGGAATGGCACGAGAACAGATCAGCCTGTTCTGGGCTGCTGGACAGAGAAAGAAGCGTACTTCATTTATTTCAGAACAATTTATTTAGGGATGGATTTCACACAGTTTATTTATTACACTCATACAAAACGTGCTTGGGGTCATGCTAAAGAGCATATAGACCTGCAAACCACTAGTAAATTACCTAAATAATGTAGTACACTGATGTGGAGAGACAAAACCTAAATAATGTAGTACACTGATGTGGAGAGACAAAAACAAACTATTTTTCCCAGCCCCTTCCCCCTCCCCCCACCCTCCACCCCTCTGGAAACCTCCCCCCTTGCCGCTACAGGTACACTTTCAGGTCTGGGTTATTGGAATAACCCCTCTCACTCTTATAAATTTGATTGACTACATAATTAAATTGATCAATTCAATAACCTCTTCCCCTCTGGTAAACCCTCTCCCCCCTCTCCTCCTCCAGAAAATGGTGGAAAGTTCAAATTTTGGTGGGGAAAAAAGGGCACCTGCGTTACGTCCCCTAACCTAAGAAAATGGCGGGAAAAAATGTCACTACCTCCACTAACCTAAGTCTTCAAAATGCCACCTCTTCCTATGAATTGGCGGGAAAAGGAGCAGCGTGTGGTGGGCTGCTGGATAGGATGGATGTAGGTCTATATTTTGCGAGCATTCTTTATTTAAACAAGTTGAGGCAGTATCTCCATCCAGTGTGTTCACCACAAGGTCTGGAGTCCAACTGACCTAGTACACAGTACTGACATCAGAGGGCGTTGTCCTCCCTTCCGTGACGTTATCCAAGATGGTGGTCTGGAGGGGGGCGGGGGAAGGCGGGAAAAGGACTCAGCTTGTTCAGGGCTGCTGGAGAGAAGAAGGTGTGTACTTTATTTATTTCGGAACAATTTATTTAGGGACGGATTACATGATACAAAACACTGGCTCTGACATGCTTTGGGTCACACTACCCAGCAACAAGGAGAAGGAGATCTTGATTCAGGAAATGAGACTGCGACAGTTCACTTAACATAGGGTATAGTTGAGGCGAACAACCGGAAATAACAAGGTGCCAACTTTGTAGAGGAAATTGTGCATGGTGTACATAAAAGTGGGGCAAGATCACTCTCTTTTCCCTGATTTTTCGAAATTTTTGTGGCATTTTTCGGCCGTCACATTGGTAATGGTATAGATCAAGCCTTTCCACTTATTATTTCTAAAATGTTGAATGTTTGGCAGGAGGAAATAATTTTTCAGAGTTGGGAAAGGAGTTTCGAGAGGTGTGGATGGTGATAGCCAGACAGAGAAGCTGCTGTCCTTTTGCGGCTGTTTGTGGCACTCTGTTGACTTGGAGCAGAGGTAAGTTTTAGCAATCTGCGCTAGTGGCATCCGTAATCTAAGCAGTTAGACTTTCATATATTTTGGATGTGCCGCCTAAGTCGCTGACGTAACTCCATTTTGAATCTAGGTTCTGCAATCTTGTATGAGCGAGCTGCACGGTAAGGATATCTTGAAGTTATAGCTTCCATGCAGTCCTTATTCCATAGGCTTCCTCCCATAGTATTAGTCTCATACCGTTTCTTAACCTAATGCTAAGTAAAATTGACTTTATTTCACTGTTTACGTTAGCTACATTAATATCTGAGCAAACGAGATTCCACTAAAAACAGATTACATGTGATTTACCCTAGTTTCATTTAAAGTAACAAATTAAGAATTCTGTTAAAGGCAAACAACTTTTGACTCATCTTGTTCCACTTTAGAATAAATAAATATTTGTTTAAAAGCAAATCTTACTTCCATTCCAAGTCATTGAGCTTTCCTGGTTAGGTAGGACAGAGATAACTTGGTATACTATAGAGCTGTGCTTTGCAGTGTCGCCCTTTGTGTATAGTTACCACGTAAGACATTAGGAAATTGATGCTTCACCTGCTGCAGTAGAAGCAGTATGAGCTCACACGCTCTACCACATATAGAGTTCCAGTTAACATTAGCTACTTCATACCTCTTGTGTGGCCAAACCACTGGTATCATTACTCTGGATAAGTAATTTGGAATTTGTTACGGTAGTCAGTTCTTCTACCATACTGAATCCAACGTCGTCTGTATTCTGTTAAGTAAACTGTTATAACAGTTATTGTGATTTCCTTTGCTACGGTTTCTTTGTGTTTATGGTCTAAAATAGCACATCCAATAGTTTTTCTCGGAGTTTTTCTCAGAGTTTTCGTTTCAGTGGTTGTTATGTTTTATTTCAAATGGTCCACACTTTGCTTCACTAACATGGGATAGGTCGTACCAAATCTTCATATGTTGTTAATTTTATTTATTTTAGGATTTTCGTTTTTTTGAAAATTAGATCGCTGATTCTAAGTGCTCCTTTGTGGTTCTGTGTTTGGTGTGATACGGCGTGATCATCCATATAAAAGAATATGTGGACTGTGTATTTAAAAGAACTGGTTTGCACTGTTATTCGTTCTTTTGAAAATTAGATCGATGCTTCTAAATGCTCCTTTGTGGTTCTCTGTTTGGTGTGATACGGCGTGATCATGCATATAAAAGAATATGTGGACTGTGTATTTAAAAGAACTGGTTTGCTCTGTTATTCAGTTGTCAGTAGTAAATTTTACTTTTGGTAAGCATTTGTCATGGAAGACCATTAATTTAATTTCTTTCTCTCTTTCTCTCTCTCTCTCTCTCTCTCCCTCTCTGTCTCTCTCTCTCTCTCTCTCTCTCTCTCTCTCTCTCTCTCACACACACACACACACACAGCGAGGTGGCGGAGTCGTTAGAACACTGGGATTTCACATGGAAGGACAGCATAAAAAAGTAGAATGCTGAGATTCAACTATCTGTTTACCTCCTACTTCTACAAAATATAAAAAAAAGTTTACATTTTGAATGGAGTATATATATATCGAATGGAGTCAAAATGTTCAAATGTGTATGAATTCCTAGGGGACCAAACTGCTGAGGTCATCGGTCCCTAGACTTACACACTACTTAAACTAATCTACGCCAAGAACAACATACACACCCATGCCCGAGGGAGGCCTCGAACCTCTGTCGGGAGTGCCGTTCAATCCGTGACATTGCGCCTCGAACCGCGCGTCCACTCCACGAAGCTTCAATGGAGTCGTTATACTGCGCTTTACAAGGAATGAGTGGTGTTTTATGTCTACCCTACTTAACATACACCTCAAAGTCCGACGTCTCCTCTCACAGGAGAGCACTTTGCAAGCAGTATTTCCGTTGCACTACGGCGAGCCTCCTACGTCTGTTTCACTCTCTCATATGGTGGTGTGCAATGGTAAAAGTAGAGTCCGGTTCACGACACTGGTGACAGAGACCATAAAGGGTGGTATAGTAGCCTAATTCCTGTCAACGACGCGCTCAATGGAGACTGAATAGAAATTGGAATAAACAAAGATTGGAAGCAAAACAGCCGTCGCATTCTGAAGTGAACTGAACTGGCATTCGGCGTAACAGAGACAGGAAAATTATGGTAAACTGAATTGAGGTCTTTGGACAGGGCATCGGCTTCTTCCAAATTCGAGTTCATTGCAGTAAAAAAATGTACCCCTTCGCTCAGACTTTGCCACATTTCCTGCAAAGGAATGTAAAGCAATCAGTGTCAGTAACTGAGGAGAGTGTATGCAATGTAGTGTCAGTGTTTGTGTTGTTGATGACAGCGAGTGAAGGGACGAAGTGAAACTGACGTCCGTTTACAACCAGCAATCCTAGAATGCTATTGACATTGGCTCTTTCCCAATGGACGATTCACCATAGGCAGTGATTCAAGCCAACACTTCACGAAAAACTGTTAAGAGGTACTAGATGTATTTCAGGACATAATCGTACCGTTGGGGGCTTAAGAACTGTGCGCATTTGCCAGATATCTCATAAGGCAGATCACCGTTCTCGCCTGACCACAATCAAATGAGTACTCTATGGTTCGTGGTAAAGAACTGCCGGTGTTGGCTTCACAGTTTTGTCGTATGGAAGCAAGCGTGTTGTCCATCATAATCTCACAGTGTAAAACTCAGAAGAGACATCATTTAAGTAAACAGAAATAATAAACAGTCATTTTATTTTTATTCTGAGGAAAAGGATTTCTGGGTGTACAGTACTACATAACGTAACAAAACAGAGAAACGTCAGAAATGCAATAAAAATTCACAAAAACCTTGAAAGAAGCTTTGACGTACTATATTGCTAAACTGTTAACAAACGTAAGACAAAAGGAAGAAACAAGCCACAGCTGATGTCACGATAAGAACACACATGCAGAGACTACAAACGAAATGTGTTTGTAGACCTCAAAACCAAAGGAGAAAAACAAACCGTATAACGATTATAAGACACAGATGTAGAGATGATTATAGGTACCGGTATTTTAAATTTAGTCATAGTGCTTTCCTTTAAAGTAAGTCAGCGGCCAAGAAAGGTAATATGTACGTAAAGTAGCTAGGAGAAAAGCGTTCTGTTAATTTTCGTTTCTGTTCTTTTATCCGTTCTTTGTTGTTGTTTTGACTTTTTTCTCTTAAACTGTGCAAAGCTGAGAAGCTAACAAAGCTTTGTGTTAAACTGAACGTTACTATGCTTGATTCTCACAAGCACCAGTAACAGGAAAAATTCAAATTGATTTAAGAAAATAAAGGAAAGCAAACCATGTGACAAGCCTGTAATGGTAGGGAAGGGAGCTCAAAGATGCATTAAGTGATATATTAATATTCAGAAGGTCAGATGTTCATTATTCAGTCGAACCTAGGAGTTTTTCTATTACTTATCGCTTCTTTTCAGCAAGGAAATGACTTATTAATGTGGAGAATGCGAAGTAGCATCTTGGCTCGGATGGACGTAAAACTGTGTGTGTTGCTATAAATAGATGGAGAAGTCATTTCAAACAATCTCCAACAACACCATGTCTAGTAAAACCCTATGGTGTTCACACCACTTTCAGGGATGCGGAAAGCTTACTCTTCCGTTCAATAATCCAGAGACATCTTTCACAGTCAGGAACAACTTGGAAGTGGAGTACGTTGTCAGTTCCTGTCGGTGGAGCTATAGCGATTTCAATATCCAAGAACAACCTGATGTTGAGCTTATTAAAGATGGAAAGCCTCTGATAGATCTGAAAGGCTGTCCTTAATAGGCCTTGCAGCATTCATTTATTAACCCGAGAGCGTGTAAATCCTAAACCCCGACGACGGACCTGTTCTTCTGAACGCTACTCCGACTCCCAGCTTCGCTGTCTGCCGGCTGTTTCCTCACGCTTGACTTGCCGCACAACTCGATCTCGCAGATAAACGAGCAACGCAAGGCGGATTTAAACTGACAGAGTGTCGTTGTTTCCCGCAAAATGACTGCTGGCTCTGAGTGGTGCACCTGTTCCGATATCCCGGCTGAAAATACTCGTAGGCTCCTCGGTAGTGTCTGAATAACTTTGAAAATGATTTATACAAATCTGTGAGTGTAAAATTTAGGATCTTTGGATCTTATCTTACAGTTGTCTCCAAAAAGAAAACACGATATGCTGGAATGTGCAGCACATGTAGACACAACATTGCGAACTCTTTGATAGACTGATGTTGTTGTTATAAACACGAATGAAAGTTAGATTGTCGTTATGAGACCTCACTACATAAACCCATTTCTGGATTGGAAGGATGTATTTTTCGTCGTGACTTTAAAGGCAGTAAATCTGGACATATCGACAAACGTACAGTTGACAGATCATTCCCTGAAGGAGCATTTCGAAGAAATATCATAATCGTAAATAAGTTACTTAAAACTGCAACCAGTCACTTTTTTGAATAATTATAGGGTGCAGAAAAATTTCTGCTACCAATCACAATAAAAGATTATTTATTCGTCACACGACCGGTTTCGGGCTTGTGACCATCCTCAGGTGTTTATAAAATCAACATAAAATAATAAAAACCCATAATAAAAGGAACATTTGTAAGTTGAGTATAAAAATATATTGACTATTAAAATATATTGAGTATCAAAGTAGGTATAAGGGCAAATATGTTAATCAGATTGGTGATAACACGAGAGCACAAAATAAAATAAATAAATAGAAAGTCTGATTAAAATATTTGCCCTCATATCGACTTTAATATATGTAAAAAAGTACAAAGTACATGTCTGTGTAAAGCAGGTCTATGTCGTATCTTTTTGTCAAGATCTTTGTTACAAGCAGCAGTCGTACAGCACATGCCCGATGCTGGCAAAGTTTCGCTGTCAGAGTGTAAATTATTACAGAGTGTGAAAAAGTGTGTGAAGTGATATACCAACTGACCATCAAAATGGAAGCAGACAGATGGACACTAACGGAAAAAGGCCGCTCATACTATCGCAGTAAGTAAAAAACTAAATTTACATACATATCGACAGATAAACAATACTCATGACGATACATTAAAGCGCGTTCCAACTTCTTGGCACAAAGCCAGCACCCAGCATTAGGCTAGAAATAATAATGTAACCTCCAGAAACCATCTGAAAATGAACCTGAAAAGTTTCGAAAATCGGTTCATGGAAAAAAGCACAATTATTCAAAAAAGTGACTGGTTTCAGTTTCATGTAACGTATTTACATCCAATTAAGTCACGGGTTCTAAAATACCCGTAATTGATCAGCTTAATACCATAACTATTTAATTCTTCAGTAATTTATCAATGGGGCTTCTTGTGAGATCACCCACCCCAGTTGCCTACCTGTAGGGGTAGTTAGAGTGGCTAATGGAGAGGCACGGGAGGAGAGTTGGCGCGCACACACGTGTACGTACGCTCCCATGCACATCTGCATACAGAGACATGCACAAGAACATGTGCACACACAGATGCTCACAGACAGACACAAGCACACGTGCGCGCGCTCACACATACACACACACACATACACACACGCGCGCGCGAGCGCGCACACACATACACACCACACACACACACACACACAAAATTTTTCTCTGTTGTTGATAATCAAGTGTTTAATGGCCATTAA
Organism: Schistocerca nitens; assembly: GCF_023898315.1. NCBI lineage: Eukaryota > Metazoa > Arthropoda > Insecta > Orthoptera > Acrididae > Schistocerca > Schistocerca nitens. The sequence goes on along the minus strand of NC_064616.1, from coordinate 623,821,214 downwards.
AAACGGAACAAGAAATCATATGTATCCCCTACAGCTGGCCGTCTTGTTATCTGTACAGCGTTTGGTGACGACTGTTATAATATCTCTGTAACCCACCTGGTGGAACACTCAGTTCACTTTCAAATTAACTGCCAAAATGTTATTTCTGAATGAAAACTCTCAGTATTATGTAACAGAATACCTAAAGAAATCGTCATTTCGATTTTAGATCTGCTAGAGGTGGCACAAGCATCGAACTTTCATCACTTGACGGTTTTAGAAGTGTTTCAGTAATGCTTCACATTAACAAGAACCATTTTAGGAGTGAGGAATACGAGTATAATGCATTGTGTTCTACACTAAAAAAATATAACTGACAACATTGATGGGCTTCATATTTTCTGTACTTCATTAAAGTTGCGACATAGCTTTATATTTGAACAGGTGTGGCTTGTGGTTTAACATGCTGATGAAGGCTGCGACATTTACTGATCGGAACTATGATTACAAGAGTCTTTTTCTCCTCATAACCAACTACTAAATAATACCACCAGCTAACTCCAAGATAAGATCTAAACCATGTTTAGCAGCAGACCTCACATTTTCCGACACTTTCTCACAACATACCATTCCAAAACTGACGCTTTTTGGAGAAATATTTAATGCAGTGTAGCTCTTAAATTACACATTTTCACGAAATACGTAAATATAACTGCAAGAAGCACCAACTACATGTTAGCTTCGTAAACACTTAGATCAACATGATGGCTGCTCAGCTTGCTTTAGAGGCTTCCCCTACTACTGTGAGTCTGAGGTGCTGTAACGTCTTTGGACAAGGTTTCACACGGAGGAAAGTCTGATTCCTGATCGCGTACGAAAATTCTGTCTGTACATCAAAAGTAAAACAGAACTTTAAGGAAACCAAAAATACTCTACATTCTTTATCAAAATACGTAAAGATTTGTTCTATGAGAGTTGGTAAATATTCTGACTGAATCGTATACTACAATGTATCTATAAACTGAAATCGAACAACATGCGACGTGAGTTACTAAGTATGTAAATGGGTTCAATTTATTGTTATGTTTCTATTCGGTTTCATGAAAAGTACGTTCTCTCACAGAAAAATGAAGCACAGAGTTTTATGAGTTCTTTTTCTCTTCCTCCAGAAGACATTTCGCAGATGAATTTGAACATTTCTTAGCAAACAATGTGAAATAGTTAAAGTCCTCATCCTCTGAACAGACTGTAACAACCCAAGATCATTATTTGGATGATTCTTACCGTTCAGGAATCTCTTCTATGCAAATAAATATCTTTGCTTTGTTCCTGTCCCCTTTAAACCCTCCGCTGCAGTCCATCAGTTTCTTTCTCTCCCCCTCATTCCACTGTTTCCACCTTATTTAATTTCTTTCTGTCCTTTCCACAAAAGTGATGAAAGTCACAAAATGATTTTATTTGCACATACTGAAAGCAGTGTTAACCTACAGCGTATATTCTTGTTCTACCATATCGTTGGCGTTATTTTGTCTGAGAAAGATTTAGATATGGACATCTAATGTACTCTAATGATAGTTATAAGTCTAATGAATCTAAAATATAGAAAAACAGTAGTGGCACATGAATACCTTAAGTTGTGCAGTGTTAACCGCAGCTCATTGAAAGGAAAGGAAAGATAGGAAAATAACTGTTCATGTAGAGGTGATTCAGTCTTCTTTACCTGATCTAGACATCGCTGTTGTGTTTCTCATGGATTTCGCAAATTAGGCCAGTGGGATGGTTCTGCTGATAAACCTCGGTCAAAATTTTTTCCGACTCTCTACTCGTCACTAAACTTGACAAGTGGAAGTGAACTCTTGTGCTGAATTTAAGTTGTTGTAATTATTGTTAAAATTGGCTGTTTACACGCCATTCCTAGATTACTTATTTAATCCAGTCTTATTTCTGATTCGAAAAAGAATGAAGTCTGTCTATAGTGTAGATGCAAACTTATACACTGAAGATCCAAAGAATATCGTATATGGTCCCAGTGAGCACGCTGAAGTACCGCAACACGACATAGCATGGACTCGACCAATGTCTGAAGTAGTGCTGGAGGGAACTGATACCGTGAATCCTGCAGCGCTGTCCATAAATCCGTAAGAGTACGAGGGGGTGGAGAACTCTTCTGAACAGCACGTTGCAAGGAATCCCAGATATTCTCAATAATGTTCATGTCTGGGGAGTCTGGTGGCCATCGGAAGTGTTGAAACTCAGAAGACCGTTCCTGGAGCTACTCTGTAGCAATTCTAGACGTGTGGGGTATCGCATGTCCTGCTGGAATTGCCAAAGTCCGTCGGAATGCACAACGGGCATGAATGGATCCAGGTGATCAGACAGGATGCTTACGTACGTGTCACCTGTCCGAGCCGTATCTAGGCGTATCAGGGGTCCCATATCACTCTAACTGCACACGCTCCACACCATTACGAGCCTCCACCAGCTTGAACAGTCCCCTGCTGACATGCAGGGTCCATGGATTCATGAGACAGTCTCCCTACCCGTACGCGTTCATCCATTCGATACAATTTGAAACGAGACTCATCCGAACAGCCAACATGTTTCAAGTCATCAAAAGTCCAATGTCGGTGTTGACAGGCCCAGGCTAGGTGTAAAGATTTGTGTTGTGTAGTCATCAAGGGTACACGAGTGCACCTTCGGCTCCGAAAGATCATATCGATGATGTTTCGTTGAATGGTTTGCTGGCTGACACATGTTGATGGTCCAGCATTGAAATATGCAGCAATTTGCGGAAGGGTTGCACTTCTGTCACGTAAAACGATTCTCCTTAGTCGCTGTTGGTCCCAATCTTACAGGATCTTTTTCCGGTCGCAGCGATGTTGGAGATTTGATGTTTTACAGAATTCCTGTTATTGACGGTAAAGTCGTGAAATGGTTGTACGGGAAAATCCATTGGCACTTCAGTATATATATATACAGAGTGAGTCACCTAACATTACCGCTGGATATATTTCGTGAACCACATCAAATACTGACGAATCGATTCCACAGACCGAACGTGAGGAGAGGGGCTAATGTACTTGGTTAATACAAACCATAAAAAAATGCACGGAAGTATGTTTTTTAACACAAACCTACGTTTTTTTAATGGAACCCCGTTAGTTTTGTTAGCAAAATAAAATGGTTCAAATGGCTCTGAGCACTATGGGACTTAACTTCTAAGGTCATCAGTCCCCTAGAACTTAGAACTACTTAAACCTAACTAACCTAAAGACATCACACACATCCATGCCCGAGGCAGGATTCGAACCTGCGACCGTAGCGGTCGTGCGGTTCCAGACTGTAGCGCCTAGAACCGCTCGGCCACTCCGGCCGGCTTTTGTTAGCACATCTGAACATATAAACAAATATGTAATCAGTGCCGTTTGCTGCATTGTAAAATGTTAATTACATCCGGAGATATTGAAACCTAAAGTTGACGCTTGCGTACCACTCCGCCGCTGTTCGATCGTGTGTATCGGAGATCACCGAATTACGTAAAGATCCAAAGGGAACGGTGATGGACCTTAGGTACAGCAGAGACTGGAACAGCACATTACGTCCACATGCTAACACCTTTTTATTGGTCTTTTTCACTGACGCACATGTACATTACCATGAGGGGTGAGGTACACGTACACACGTGGTTTCCGTTTTCAATTACGGAGTGGAATAGAGTGTGTCCCGACATGTCAGGCCAATAGATGTTCAATGTGGTGGCCATCATTTGCTGCACACAATTGCAATCTCTGGCGTAATGAGTGTCGTACACGCCGCAGTACATCTGGTGTAATGTCGCCGCAGGCTGCCACAATACGTTGTTTCATATCCTCTGGGGTTGTAGGCACATCACGGTACACATTCTCCTTTAACGTACCCAACAGAAAGAACTCCAGAGGTGTAAGATCAGAAGAACAGGCTGGCCAATTTATGTGTGCTCCACGTCCTATGAAACGCCCGTCGAACATCCTGTCAAGGGTCAGCCTAGTGTTAATTGCGGAATGTACAGGTGCACCATCATGCTGATACCACATACGTCGACGTGTTTCCAGTGGGACATTTTCGAGCAACGTTGGCTTATCATTCTGTAGAAACGCGATGTATGTTGCAGCTGTTTGGGCCCCTGCAATGAAGTGAGGACCAATGAGGTGGTCGCCAATGATTCCGCACCATACATTTACAGTCCACGGTCGCTGTCGCTCTACCTGTCTGAGCCAGCGAGGATTGTTCACGGACGAGTAATGCATGTTCCGTAGATTCACTGCCCCGTGGTTTGAGAAACCCGCTTCATCGGTACACAGGTGGAACTGCAACGCATTCTCTGTTAATGCCCATTGACAGAATTGCACTCGATGACTAAAGTCATCACCATGTAATTGCTGATGTAGCGACACAAGAAACGGGTGAAAGCGGTGACGATGCAGTATGCGCATGACACTACTTTGACTCAGTCCACCGGCTCTCGCAATGTCTCGTGTACTCATGTGTGGGTTCATGGCAACAGCAGCTAACACACCAACTGCACCTGCTTCTCCTGTGACGGGCCTGTTACGGACCCGTTTCCGTGCTACGACCATACCTGTTGCATACAGTTGGCGGTAGATTTTTTGCAATGTGCGGCACGTTGGATGCTCTCTGTCCGGGTACCGTTCTGCATACACCCTGCAGGCTTCAGCTGCATTTCGTCGACACTCGCCATAGATGATTATCATCTCCGCCTTTTCAGAGTTCGAATACACCATGGTCACAGTTCCTACAACACTACACTATCACAGACGTCTGGTAACACGGTGTACTACAGTTGGTCTGCGTGCGGAGACGAATGCAGAATAACAATAGCAGCGAGAGCTACATGCGGACACTGCGACAGCTAGACAAAACCACAACAGTGCACTACAGCCAAACTCGTAAACACGGTCGTCATCGTAAACATGTCCCTGCAGATGCTTCTCGCCGGCCGTGGCCCGTATTTGTTACAACACGCAACTGAACGTCGAAGGTTTCAAGCGTCAACTTTAGGTTACAATATCTCCGGATGTAATTAACATTTTACAATGCAACAAACGGCACTGATTACGTATTTGTTTATATGTTCAGATGTGCTAACAAAACTAACGTGGTTCCATTTAAAAAAACATAGGTTTGTGTTAAAAAACATACTTCCGTTTTCTCTGCCTCGTGATGACTGGGTGTTGTGTGATGTCCTTAGGTTAGTTAGGTTTAAGTAGTTCTAAGTTCTAGGGGACTGATGACCATAGATGTTAAGTCCCATAGTGCTCAGAACTATACTTCCGTGCATTTTTGTACAGTTTGTATTAAACAATTACACTAGCCCCTCTGCTCACGTTCGGTCTATATATATATATATATATATATAGTGGGCAAATTATAAGGTAAAAATCCTTAAAAATTCATTGTAACATTATCAGTCTTGACTTGTGGATATGTAGTATCTTACTTTCTACTCCAGAAAAGGAATTAATTATTTTAGCTTATCACATACTTCGCACCTTCATCCCGAGTGCTCTAGTGGTATCTTAACCTCCGAAAATGTTTTCATAGTTAGTGAGCCGTATGTGTACTGTGGCCGGCCAGGGTGGTCGAGCGGTTCTAGGTGCTACAATCTGGAACCGCGCGACCGCTGCGGTCGCAGGTTCGAATCCTGCCTCGGGCATGGATGTGTGTGATGTCTTTACGTTAGTTAAGTTTAAGTAGTTCTAAGTTCTAGGGGACTGATGACCTCAGAAGTTATGTCCCATAGTGCTCAGAGCCATTTGAACCATTTTTTGTGTACTGTGTTGGTTTGAAACTGCCCCATAATTTCCAGAATTAAGCGTACATGTCACCCCTTCCTTCCTGTACCACGAACCTGATCCCTAAGAGTGCTAAGGGTTTCCCTAGTCATACAACACTTTTTTTTTCTGTTGAGTACTAATTGCAAGTTCGGTTGATGTTTCTCTAAGCGTTCCAGAGTTATGCTGAAGCACATCCACACACAAACACACACACACACACACACACATACACACACACACACACACACACACACACAGCATTCGTAAAAAATATTCTCGACACGTATTGGCATTTTCTATAATAGTTCCATAAACAGGGATTCAATCGGGTAAAATAAAAAAATATATAGCAAAATAATGAAATGTCATATGTAACCATATAATACATCATGACATGTTTTGATGTAAATGGGTGCTCAAAGACTTAAATAAAAGTATTGCGTTGCTTATGTGCGAAAGGTTCAAATTCAAATGGCTCTGAGCACTATGGGACTTAACTTCTGAGGTCATCAGTCCCCTAGAATTTAGAACTACTTAAACCTAACTAACCTAAGGACGTCACACACATCCATGCCCGAGGCAGGATTCGAGCCTGCGACCGTAGCGGTCGCGCGGTTCCAGACTTAAGTGCCTAGAACCGCTCGGCCACCCTGACCGGCTGTGCGCAAGGACCAGTTTCTCTAGCGTGAATGCGGCTAGCGCGCAATGCTGATGAGTGGCAATCCTTTGCAGACAGGCGCGGACGGCTTTCCTGGTGTCGTCGCTGCAAAGTATTAGTCTGGCGACGTTCCAGGGCGGAACGCACGGGAAACTATTCTGGCCCGAGTCCAGGGGCCGGAAATGAGTCATTGACGCAGAATTCCCACTTGAAAAACCTGTTCTTTGCCACGCAGGGCATCTTCTGTCAAAGGCGTCAACGACCTCTACAATGGCGGGGATTTTTCCTCGGCTCCGGAGGTAAACATCTCGCTTCGAGAATGTTTTTTGAGCTGGAACAGTACTTCTCGTTCATATTGTCAACATCGTTACGTAAGTCGCGACAAGTAACTGTTTCCTGCATTTTTTGAGAAGCGGTGGATCTTTTTGCTCCTCCCTTTCCCCATCAAGCACTTCTCAAATAAAGGAACTCTCAAGTAACTAAACTGATTACTATGGTCAAACTATGATGTGTTGGTACGCTCACAAAGTCTCCCGGTGTCGTTACGTGCAATCAATAGTTCAGTCCGTGTTTTCCGAAACCAAGCAAACTATATGACATGGGTAGTGCATAGTCCTCTGACTACCATAGCGTGCTGAAGTCTCTGACATAGGGTGTGCTGTTTAAAAGGTTCTGAACCTCAGTCAGTAACAAAGGAGTCCTTATAGGATCACTTTGTTATCCATTGTCTGTCCACCTGTTAAGACCTTTTTTTCTCAGGAACGGGTAGAGGTACTAAGTTGAAAATTGTGTCAAATACCAAGGCGTACGGTCCCATTGGCGTCGTAAAATATTTGAACTTTTACATCAATGAAGACAAGAGATGCGGCCATTTGTGTCACATACACTGTCCAGTGACATTAATGTGACTACCTTTCAAAAGCCTGAATAACCACCCTTTTCAGTGCGGACCGCTGCCAGACGTTCAGGAAGAGAGACATTGAGGTTCTGGAAGGTAGCGGCAGGGATGTGGAGCCATGCAGACACCAATGCCGTAGCCAACTGCGCAAGGTTTCTCGGTTGAAGATCCGTGGCAAAAACAGCCTAATCCAGGTGGTTCCAAAGATTATCGATTGTGTTTAAATCCTGGGAGTCTGCTGGCCAGGGGAATACAGTAAATTCATTCTCGTGCTCTTCGAACCATACACGTACCCTGCGAACTGTGTAACATGTTGCGTTGTCTTGCTGGTAGATGCCATCTGGCCTAGGAAAAATAAACTGCATGTAGGGATGGACTTTGTTCCCAAGGATAGATGAATATTTATGGTGATCCCTTGTGACTTACAGAACGACGAGATCACCCAGGGAATGACGCGAAAATATTCTCCAGACCACAACGTTCCCTCTTGTTTGCTTTCAAGCATTTCATCCCGTCATCGGGCAGCTGTCCGATGACGCATAAAACATGGTTTATCTGAGAAGATTACATGCCGCCACTCAGTGGACATCCAACTGCGATTCTGGCGTGAAAATTCCAACCTTCGTCGCCTATGAACAGCAGTCAGCAAGGTGTATGAACCAGGCGCATGTTGCGGAGGTCCATAGGCAACAACGTCCGCTGATCGGTTGTCGAAGAGACACTGTTGGCAGCCCCTTGGTTGATATGGGCGGTGATTTGCTCAACAGTTGCTCGTCTATTCACCCGTACACATCTCAGTAGCCGCTATTCACCATTATCATCTATAGCCCGTAGTGCATCATAGTTGTCTCGGACCCGATTTTGAATAGCGCCATTTTGCCACTCACGGTACACTTTCACCGCGTCGGCACTCAGACAGCTTGCAAACTCAGCCGTTTCGGAAATGCTTCAATACTGGCTCGAAAGCCACGCATGATGCCCTTTTGAAGATTAGATAAATTGCTCCGTTTCCTTAGCACGATAGCGACTGCATTGTTGTCTGCGGCTCCACCCCCCCCCCCACCCCCTCCCACCCCCACCCCCCAACCCCCCTTCCCCAGGCCCGCATCCCACAGCCCCCGTCGGTTATTTTATATACTTATTTTATATACTTTACACTGCTAGTGCAGTCACCTGCCGTCTATGAGTAGTCGCTGCACATTGACGCTGAACGTAGGCGCTGCTTCAATAATGTGACAGGATCGTGTATTTTGATACTCGCAACCTCACTCCTGAAAACCTATAGTACTTCCCGTTTACCTGCAATCCTGAAATTTGGCAGGAAGCAAGGTTTCACAGAACAAGTACAGGAAAAAATCCGAAATTTAATTTGTGATCATATCACGTAACTTTTTGGAATTCGTTGTCTGTCCTCCTGTTAAGATACATTCATCTCAGGAAATGGCAAAGGTGTCAAATTTAAATTACTCAGACAATAAGGTCTACGGTCCCTTGGCGCTACAAAGTATTTAAGCTTCCAAGCAGTGTAAACAAAAGTACGGCAGTTATGTCACATATTTTGACTCGCAAAATCACTCATCGAATCCTATAGATGAACATTCTATACACAGAACTAAGTTTGTGTGGAACCCTCAGAGCACGAGTCCTACTAGCACTTGTCCGGCTATTTTTGTTATAAAAATGAAAAGCAGGAGAGGATCTGATAATTTTGAACCACAAAAAAATGAAGTGGAACCACTCGACGCCGCTATATGCACCACGGTGATCATCAGAATAAGTTCTACTGTCACCTCTGCGAAAGGGTAGCTTTCATCAAAGATGCCGCTCAGCGCTCTTGTCCGTACCTTTGCGTGCACACAATCATAAGGCTGGCTCATCAGGGCTTCCATGGTAAATCGTGAAGGGACAAAATCGTGCGACGATTAGGATGTGTGGTAGGGTTGCTGGCGGATGGTGCTCAGACACGTGTGCGAGGATGTATTAGTACTGGGGAAGTAACCGTTCTTGCTGGACATCAATGATGTATCTTGGATCAGTTGCAGAGGTCTGTTCCTGAGGCACGACAAAGACGTCATCCATGAAATGTATTTGATTACGAAATCGGTCTCTCATTTTAATTGGTCTGTGAAATTTGACTGTGTTTTACGTGTAGTGATCTTCCCCGTTGCAGCCTTGTGACAGACTGCATGAATGCAATTGGCACAGTAATATTCGCTGTTGTGTAGAGGCTCGCAGACAGTGTTGTGTGCGGTATTAGTGCTTGATTTCCCGTAGGAGGTCCGATTCCCGTACTCCCCTACTCTACTGGTGCCCAATTATGTTTCTATGTACGGTTGTTGCCATTGTTTCCCAGACTTTGGCGGAATGGTTTCTTAGAATGTCTCGAGCTCCTGTGCAGTCGTGTGGCGTGATTTTTGAGCATCTTCACCGAGAACTCAAGACGAAATTCACTGTATGTAGGAAATGTACGTGCTAATGATACGTAATATCATGTTTTGTGTGATGTTCGTGCAGTCAAGATGTGTTTAAAATGCATATCCCACACTGGAGACACATGTCTTGTTGGCTAGCTTTGACACATTTTGAGCGTTGTGTTGTTGTGGTCTTCGGTCCTGAGACTGGTTTGATGCAGCTCTCCATGCTACTCTATCCTGTACAAGCGTCTTCATCTCCCAGTACCTACTGCAACCTAAATCCTTCTGAATCTGCTTATTGTATTCATCTCTTGGTCTCCCTCTACGATTTGTACCCTCCACGCTGACCTGCAATACTGAACTGGTGATACCTTGATGCCTCAGAACATGTCCTACCAACCGGTCCCTTCTTCTAGTCAAGTTGTGCCACAAAGTTCTCTTCTTCCCAATTCTATTTAGTACCTCCTCATTAGTTACGTAATCTACACATCTAACCTTCAGCATGCTTCTGTAGCACCACATTTCGAAAGCTTCTATTCTCTTCTTGTCTAAACTATTTATCGTCCATGTTTCACTACCATACAGGGCTACATTCCATATAAATACTTTCAGAAACGACTTCCTGGCACTTAAATCTACACTAGATATTAACAAATTTCTCTTCTTAACCATACAGTAAAGCTGCATGCCCTTGGGAAAAATTACGGCTGTAGTTTCCCCTTGCTTTCAGCCGCTCGCAGTACCACCACAGCAAGGCCGTTTTAGTTAATGTTACAAGGCCAGATCAGCCAATCATCCAAACTTTTGTCTCTGCAACTACTTAAAAGGAACCACATGTTTGCCTGGCCTCTCAACAGATACCCCTCCGTTGTGTACGGCTATCTGTATCACTGAGGCACGCCAGCCTCCCCACCAACCGCGAAGTCCACGGTTGATGGCGATGTCGACATAAATCTAGTAACCATCAAAAGTATTACCCATTTGCACAATAGTTGTTAATATTTATTTTGGTAGTATTCATTTGCGTAGATTGGGTTGTAGGACCTCAGATTCACTATTTGAGAACTGATGATTCGTTTCTATGTGTGGAAACTCATTAATTAAAGAAAACACAGTAAGAAACTATTGTGTTTTTATATAAAATAACCAAAGTCCCATGAGTAATGCTCACATCTAAACGTAAAATTATTTAACAGTTTTCATATCTGTGACAATAGACGCATGTTACCTTCGTATTTTAGCTCAGGACCAAATGACTTTAATTTTAAAGTGGTTGAACTCAGACAAACATTAACTACGTCAAAATGTTCCAGCAAAAATGCATTTAAATAATTATCAAATTGGATAAGGGTCTTATTAAGACTTTTTATAAATACATTAAAGTTGTAAATTGTATTCCCTGCAGATTGCTAGTTCATCTTGTGCATCAAGACTTTTTATAAATACATTAAAGTTGTAAATTGTATTCCCTGCAGATTGCTAGTTCATCTTGCGCATCATCAATATCTATAATTATCTGACTGAACTGGGATTTCAAGAAGAAGTCAATATGAGATAGTTTTATGAATGAAAATTAATTTTCATCTAAAATTTAAAACTTCTAGAATAAAATGTTGATGGGCTTATGTCACTTGCATTATGTGTTGTAAAATTTGTTTCCGGCCTTAAAGTTATTCTGTAATGAATATTCAGGAACCAAGTGGCTATTTTCATTATCTATTAGCTAATATAGAAACATGATATAATTTAAGTAATGAAATTTAACGTACGCAAGTTTCAACAAACAGGGTGGAAAGGAAAGAAATGAAAATAACTGATATTTTTTCTCCTAAATCTCATCGCTTTTCTTCACTTACTGATTTCAGTAAGCAATTTTACAACATGTTTGTATCAAGATAGTAGAACACTGATTGATATCCTTGATTAGATAAGGTCAAAGTAAACAGATAATTGTGTATCCAGCAGATGGACTCTCAGATCATGATATACAGGTAGTTAGGACAAAAGGGTGGTATTTCAAACACTACGTTCAAAGGTTGTACAAATAACAACAAAATATTATGAACCCACTCATATCAGGCACCGCGAAGTGCAGTTGGCCAACAGTGGTGGAAACTAACGTAAAACACAAAGAAGCGATGGGGAGGAAAAAATCGTATAGCACGTGACGTGTGCGTAAGTAATAGACGAGTACATTAAAACAGCGTAAGAGATTACCCCATCATAAAATAAAAATAGCTGCGTTTATAATGCGTTGCAGAACAAAGAAATAGATATAATAAACTATCTTACAGTACAATCTGCACGGTACACTTTTTCCTTGTTTATGTATTTTAAAAGGCAACGCAAAATTAACAAACGTATCTACATGATGGCCGAGAAGTCCACGCACCTCCGTAACCTTTATTTAGTGTCAAATGTTAATGTACAGGCTGGTTGCTATGTTACTTCTAATCAGTTGTTCAAGTCAGTTGGTAGAGTCAATTGTTGGAATTCATATTTACGTATTTTCACAGTCGCAGTCGGCAGTTGAGTTTTAATTTATAGCCATGGCAGATGTGAGCGGTCATAGTTACGCTATTGAGGAGTGTGTGGGTGTATGAACTTCAACACTTAGGGCAGACAACGAGATAGATTATTGGAGCATTCTAAGAGTGAGTTAATAAAGCTACACTACTAAGGGTAACATTTCTAGATTGGGAAGGACGTGTTTTTACTTTTAGTAGTGTTACAGACAGGCCGTGGAGTGGAAGGAAGCAGTCACGAGAAGAAAAATGTGCCCGAGGCTCTGCTTTGATTGAACAACCTCCTATGAAGTCGACACGTAAACATGCTTCGGAAATCGGTATATTGAGGACAACAATGTGAGATCAGACATTTTCGACTGGCATTCTAAAAGAATTATCGCGTACAGACCGGAATGAGCGCGTTTCAGCATGCCATACATTAACTCCATTTCCAAATTCAGTGAATCGTTCCAAGCTTATGTATCCAGGTCGATGTGCCATTTATCGCAGCTCACATGCTAGAAATATTGTCGTTCGGGCCAAAGAGAGTTCTCATTACACAGTCGAGTTAGAAAGGAACCCGCCTAACGTAATGAAATGGGCAGCGATAACACCACATCTGCTTTGACCGCAATTTTTTGAAGGGACTGTGAATGACAAAAGTTAATAACATGTTAAAAACATGGTTAACACCTTAGCTTGAGGAAGGGGGCCTCACAGATCGTACATGGCTGCAGCAAGACGGAGCGCCTCCTAACTACACTCTCACCGTGCGCTGGTTGCTAAATGAACACTTTCCAGGACGGTGGATATGTGGTGGTTCATCAGCAACACCAGCGGCCTTGAAACGGCCACCAAGGAGTCCTGACCTCATCACACTTGACAACTCGTTATGGGGAGTCATTGAGGCGTATATGTCTCTACGTCGTTAAGCTAAAACCGAAGAACTGCCCAATGCTGTTGTGGGTGCATTTCGCACTAAAGCACCGAACATGCCTGGACATTTGGTCGCTCTTGACTTCAGACAGGCGTTTGACCTGGCTGATCACGACTACCTAGAAAGGGTGCTCCACAATATGCTACTGTCTATATCTTAATGCGCCTCCTTTGTGGAGTGACGTCGTGCGTACTCTACAATGGGTGTCTCACTTCTCCCATCCTGATCTGTCATTCGATGCATCAAGGCTGCACGCTCTCAGCACTGCTGTATGCTTTTGCCATGGAACTGTTGCTCTACAGCCTGTCTTGGATATCTCTCGGTAGCTATACTGCTAATGCAGACGATCTCACCCTCGTTCTTCGTTGTGGTGCTGAGGTCAGGGACTCATTGGAATGGGTTACCACCTACAGCGAGGCTCTTGGTAGCTTCCTTAACCTCCGAAAATTGAGCGCTACAGCTGTAGGAGTGGGGCTTCCTGAGGAAAGCGCTGCTCCACTGTATGTAGCTGCTACTATCCGATGCTTAGGACTTGATTTCGCTAGTGATCTTTAGCACACGATCTCCCTCAGCTGCCGGCACCTACTGATCCGATTACGAGCTATCATCGTCTATTAGCCCTCGATCTCTTGCAGCGGACACAATACGTAAATGTATACTTGGCATCACATATCCCCACACGGCACACATACACCTCATTCTGCAATTCATGGAGTGCCGCATGCTAGTGGCATGGTGTTCATAAGTTTGCCATGGCTTGCTGTCCAAGATAATGTGCGAGACCTTCACACTACTGCGGTGCAGAGGCCGTTTAGGACTGCATTAGGTATCTGACAGGGCCATAGCTCGTTTCGTCAGTTCTCAAACGATTCTGTGGTGCCGTTGCCCCAAATGCCTTACCAGCCTGTTGCTGAAGATCCTTGCACCACGCTCTCTCTCATCCCCTATCCAGCTTTCGGACGTCCCAACACCCTTCTTCTACTTCCGCCATTTTTTACTCGAATTAAGCTATGTCCACACTGTGATATTTCCAACGTACTTGATGTCGACGGAGGTGATCTATGACTTTCTTCAGCAGAACAGGTCAGCGGATGTGATTGACAGGAAGCATCCCCACATCGGTCGACTGGCATACCATCTGGCATTCGGTGCGCAATCGTGTAGTCTGCATGATATTTTACAGTCAAAGGGAAGCAAGTATGCCGGTCACACCTTCACAGGATTCAGCTTGCAGCTACACCACTGTGCGTCACCTGTGATGTTCTGGACACGGATGAACATCGCGTAGTGTGCATATCGACAAAGGGGTCTGGTTCCCGGTGTGACAGATGCTGGCCGCACGAATCCTCATCAGATACCTCCTCATTCCGGACTCGAGATACAGCCCACAAATGAAGACGAACTCCGTGAAGTGGATTTGTAGACACGCAGTTCATTACTTGTTTGCTGATGGCAAGAAAAAGTCCTCCATTTTTGGCACTTCTTTAATGAACGACATTGTGCAGTTGTCCGCAAACCCAGATAGACATTTTTCTCTAATTTTCTTTGCAGTGTCTTTTTTAACGGAGCTCAACAGTGAGGTGTTACTGCAATAAGGTGTTCATCCACACATTTTAAACTCTTAGTACCAGTTATTCCCCGATAATTGGAATATTCTCCTCCGAAAAATTGTGCGTCGATAGTCCCTTCGAGTGTGACGAATTGCCGCTCCCTCCTCCTTGGAGTGTCGGTTTCTTGCTATGCTTGGTGGTGGTGGAAAAAAAAACTTCGTCTCATTTGTGTGCTTTTTACCTCTACCCCACGTTCCCTACACTGTCCTTGGTCCCTGGGGGGAGGGAAAGTGACATGGTGGCCAGGCCTCTGGTTGCGACTCCTGACCACTTTGCCCCCATGCTTCCCTTTGGGCTCCAGGAAGGTTCCATTGTAAAAAAATGAAAAAGTTAGATATGTGATTGATTGGTTGGTTTGTGGGGATTGAAGGGACCACACTACAAAGGCCGTCGGTCGCTGTGTGCTGGGAATGCGTTCGATTTCTTCTTGAAGGGTTCATCATCTTCACCCCTGGTAATGCCACTCAAAGACCATCAGGATACAACTACTTCAGTATTAAGGAAAAAAAGAGAAACTAATCCGAGGGTCGTGGGGTATAAACCCTATTTTCAATCTGTACCGTACGTTACTTACATTGCAAATAAACCGAAATGATTTTATTTATTAATATTTACAAATAAGGCATGAAAAGGAAAAATAAAACACAATTTGGGATTGCAAATCAATATCCAAGAAAAGAATGTAATTTCGGCGTCCACGAGGTCTCTGCAATAGCTTTCCAAGAAGTGACTGTAATTAGAGAATACAGGACTTCGTATTCAGTTAGCTTCATTTTAACCTTCGAGCAGCCCTTAGTAGCGGCGTGCGAACAGTAGTTTCCTGGTGCAGGTAAAATCGGCTAGCTACGGCTACGAAGCTCATTCGCTTGCTGACTTTTCCGAGAATATTGTGAGATCACAGTGAGAATATATTTCTTCTACAGAAGTTTTAAAAGAACCAGCCAATTCGATAAATGAGGCGTTTATATATAACGTGTGCAAAATGCCAACAAAATTATTGCTTCTCGTGTTTTTCAAATGGCTCTGAGCACTATGGGACTCAACTTATGAGGTCATTAGTCCCCTAGAACTTAGAACTAGTTAAACCTAACTAACCTAAGGACATCACAAACATCCATGCCCGAAGCAGGATTCGAACCTGCGACCGTAGCGGTCCTGCGGTTCCAGACTGCAGCGCCTTTAACCACACGGCCACTTCGGCCGGCTCTCGTGTTTTTACCATGAATATCATCCCATCACTTGTAAATCATTAACCATAAAGTAATAAATGCGTCCCATTTTCTATATGAAGTCTAATGTGTGCCTTTCTGGTAATTTATTTGCAAGTCCAAATTTGTTTTTACCTTTCCTTTTCAAGACTTTTATGAAAATATTAATAAAAACAATATATTATCCACTATTTCGGTTTATTTGTAGTGTAAGTAACTTAAAAATTGAAAAATGAAGAAAGATTCCACGGAGGGACTCGCCCACACGATCCACGGTTAACTGTTCTGTATTCTTCCCACTGCACCAACCACTGGGTAGAAACGACACTAACATATATAGCTTATGTTTCGCCCACCCACGCAGGAAATGTTATTTTTTTAATAAACACTTGACCATCTGCAGCTCCCACTTCCGTGACTCTCATTTCTGGCCAAATCTAGCATACAACATAAATTTAGAGGAAATCGATGATGAGGAGTAGGCATGTTCCCCTTGTAAGGGTCGGTTGTGGACTGCTGCCTTTTGCCCAAAATAACAATTCAGCATTGATGTGGTTCAGCATAATAGTCAGTGAAGTATTTGTATAATGAAGCGTAAGTTTTAAAATCAGACTGATTAACAATATAAAATGAAATAACGTACCCCTGAAGAACAATGCTGTAGCCTAAATTCACTGGTTTGAATTCTGATTCTAAATGTATTACAATCAAAGGAATAAGAAACATCTACGGAACAAAGGAAATACAGTTCTAAATACACTCCTGGAAATTGAAATAAGAACACCGTGAATTCATTGTCCCAGGAAGGGGAAACTTTGACACATTCCTGGGGTCAGATACATCACATGATCACACTGACAGAACCACAGGCACATAGACACAGGCAACAGAGCATGCACAATGTCGGCACTAGTACAGTGTATATCCACCTTTCGCAGCAATGCAGGCTGCTATTCTCCCATGGAGACGATCGTAGAGATGCTGGATGTAGTCCTGTGGAACGGCTTGCCATGCCATTTCCACCTGGCGCCTCAGTTGGACCAGCGTTCGTGCTGGACGTGCAGACCGCGTGAGACGACGCTTCATCCAGTCCCAAACATGCTCAATGGGGGACAGATCCGGAGATCTTGCTGGCCAGGGTAGTTGACTTACACCTTCTAGAGCACGTTGGGTGGCACGGGATACATGCGGACGTGCATTGTCCTGTTGGAACAGCAAGTTCCCTTGCTGATCTACGAATGGTAGAACGATGGGTTCGATGACGGTTTGGATGTACCGTGCACTATTCAGTGTCCCCTCGACGATCACCAGTGGTGTACGGCCAGTGTAGGAGATCGCTCCCCACACCATGATGCCGGGTGTTGGCCCTGTGTGCCTCGGTCGTATGCAGTCCTGATTGTGGCGCTCACCTGCACGGCGCCAAACACGCATACGACCATCATTGGCACCAAGGCAGAAGCGACTCTCATCGCTGAAGACGACACGTCTCCATTCGTCCCTCCATTGACGCCTGTCGCGACACCACTGGAGGTGGGCTGCACGATGTTGGGGCGTGAGCGGAAGACGGCCTAACGGTGTGCGGGACCGTAGCCCAGCTTCATGGAGACGGTTGCGAATGGTCCTCGCCGATACCCCAGGAGTAACAGTGTCCCTAATTTGCTGGGAAGTGGCGCTGCGGTCCCCTACGGCACTGCGTAGGATCCTACGGTCTTGGCGTGCATCCGTGCGTCGCTGCGGTCCGGTCCCAGGTCGACGGGCACGTGCACCTTCCGCCGACCACTGGCGACAACATCGATGTACTGTGGAGACCTCACGCCCCACGTGTTGAGCAATTCGGCGGTACGTCCACCCGGCCTCCCGCATGCCCACTATACGCCCTCGCTCAAAGTCCGTCAACTGCACATACGGTTCACGTCCACGCTGTCGCGGCATGCTACCAGTGTTAAAGACTGCGATGGAGCTCCGTATGCCACGGCAAACTGGCTGACACTGACGGCGGCGGTGCACAAATGCTGCGCAGCTAGCGCCATTCGACGGCCAACACCGCGGTTCCTGGTGTGTCCGCTGTGCCGTGCGTGTGATCATTGCTTGTACAGCCCTCTCGCAGTGTCCGGAGCAAGTATGGTGGGTCTGACACACCGGTGTCAATGTGTTCTTTTTTCCATTTCCAGGAGTGTAGATTTGCTGTAATTATTTAAGTAAATCGATCTACAAAGCAGGCCAACGGCAGCAGAGCGACAAACGAAAGCTACGAACACCAAGTAACCCCACAGTTCGTAGCATATGCAGGGTGAGTAATCTAAAACTTGGACCGGAAGTGCCGGCCGCGGTGGCCGTGCTGTTCTGGCGCTGCAGTCCGGAACCGCGGGACTGCTACGGTCGCAGGTTCGAATCCTGCCTCGGGCATGGGTGTGTGTGATGTCCTTAGGTTAGTTAGGTTTAAGTAGTTCTAAGTTCTAGGGGACTTATGACCTAAGATGTTGAGTCCCATAGTGCTCAGAGCCATTTGAACCATTTTTTTTTTTTTTTTTTTTTTTTTGCACCGGAAGTATTTCGGAAATGGAAAGTGCTAATGATGTGCGGTTTTCATAGAACAGGTTTGTAGTCAGAGACTCGTATTGTTAGCCAATAAATAAATTGTAATAACACTTAGAAAGTGTGTTTTGTGCTAAGATACACTTTTTAAATGGAATATTGCCTACTGACATTAACGAACTAAAAGGAGGGTAAGTTAGAACGTCAGTGGTGTTGGTTGAAGGATTCTAGCGCGAGTTTTTTGCGGGATATAGTATTTTGAAAGGTTTCCACCCCGGCGATTGTTTGGGTCATTCAGCATGTGTCGTTGCTATGGACGATATTGTTATATTTACTTACAATGTGCTGGTGTGTTCCTTGAGTTGTATGGAACTTGCTAGTCATTTTGTGACAGTCCAAGGAGTGTACCGTGAGTGCACGACGGGATTTTACCAGTGAAGAAGAATTCAACAGGCTCATGGTGTATGGAGAGTGTAGGAAGAATGCAGTTGGTCCTTGTATTGTGTATGCGGGAAGATATCCCAATAGACGTTAACCATCTCGGCAATTATTTATCAGTTTCGTCAACCAGCTATTTGAAAGTGGTAGCGTAACACCTAGAAAACGTAACAGAAGGAAACAAGTGACAACAGAAAAGGGGGAAATTAATGTTCTTGCTGCTGTTGAAGTTGATCCGCACTTTAGCTCCTGCACAATCGCACAAGGAAGTGGCATTAGTCAGGCAAGTGTCCTACGTATTCTCCATCGACATAGGTTTCATCCCTATCACATCTCTCTCCATCAAGAGCTGCGTGGAAACGATTATGAGACGCGTGTTAACTTCCGTATATGGACATTAAGAAAGGATACTCCAGATTTATTATGTACCTTGTTTACTGATGAAGCTACATTTACCAATCATGAGCAGGTGAACGCCGAAACATGCACTATTGGTATGTCGACAATCCCCGTTGCCTTCCTCAGATGGAACCTTGGCGTCCATGGAGCTTAAACGTGTTGTGGGGAAAGCTGAAAGACACTATCTATAAGGACATACCCACTATACGCTAAGATATGTAACGAGGCATTACTGCAGCCTGCTCGGACATCTCCGCTGAAATGCTAGCATGTGTGCATGTGTGCAGCAGTCGTTCCGTACCGTACTGGAATCGTGTATTGCCGGTGCCGGTGGTCATTTTGAACACAACCTGTGATCTTAAGTTTCCTCGTTACTAGTCAGAATCCACATAACTAGTGTAAGCAGTTGTGTTCTTCTTTACTGTGTGTTACCCCAGATATTGTACAAGTGACGGTGGTGGAACTTTTCAAAATACGATGTCTCGTAAAAGACTCGCACTAGAATCCTGCAACAAACACCACTGACATTCTAAGTTACGCTAATTTTAGTGTGTTAATATCAACAGGCCTTATTTAAAAAGTACATGTTTTTACACTTTCTAAGTATTATTACAGTCTGTTGATTACAGTCTGGCAATCCATTCTGTGAAAACTGCATATCCATAGCACTTTCTATTTCTGCAGCCGCTGCGGTGCAAGTTTTAGATGGTTCACCATGTATAACAGTTTCAATAATTTGCAATGTTCGCAAAAGTTCAGTTTAAACTCATGAATGGTCTACATCTACAACTGCATAATTACTTTGCAATTCACAATTAAGTGCCTGACAGAGCATTAACCAATCCACCATTAAGCTACTTCTCTACATTTCCACTCTCGAACAGCGCGTGACCGAGCGGTTCTAGGCGCTTCAGTCCGGAACCGTGCTGCTGCTACGGTCGCAGGTTCGTTGTTGTTGTTGCTGTGTTGTTTTTGGGGAAGGAGACCAGACAACGAGGTCATCGGTCTCATTATATTAGGTAAGGACGGAGAAGGAAGTCGGCCGTGCCCTTTGAAAGGAACCATCCCGGCATTTGCCTGGAGCAATTTAGGGAAATCACGGAAAACCTAAATCAGGATGGCCGGACGCGGGATTGAACCGTCGCCCTCCCGAATGTGAGTCCAGTGTTTAACCACTGCGCCACCTCGCTCAGTGGTCGCAGGTTCGAATCCTACCTCGGGCATGGGTGTGTGTGATGTCCTTAGGTTAGTTAGGTTTCAGTAGTTCTAAGTCTAGGGGACTGATGACCTCAGATCTTAAGTCCCATAGTGCTTAGAGCCATTTGTACATCGAACAGCGCGCGCGAAAAACAAATCTTAAATTTTTCCGTGCGAGCTCTTTTTTTTTCGTATTTTATCGTATGATCATTTCTCCCTACGTACTTGGGTGCCAACAAAACATTTTCGCACTCTGCGGAGAATGTTGGTGATTGAAATATTATGAGAAGATTCTACCTCAGCGAAAAATTCCTTTGTTTTAATGACTACCACCCCAACCTGTGTATCATATCCGTGGCACTCTCTTCTTTACTTCGCGATAATACAAAATGAGCTGCCCTTCTCTGAACCTTTTCCATATCTTCCGTCAATACTATCTGAGCGGATCCTACACCGCCTAGAAGAGGACGGACAAGTGTAGCGTAAGCAGTCTCTTTAGTACACCCGTTACATTTTCGAAGTGTTCTGCCAAGAAATCTATGTCTTTGCATATGTTTTTGGATGGGGTCCGCCTTCAGCAAAACACAATTTTGTTTTTTATCCCAGACATGTTTCACTGCAGTTGCAGCATTATCAGCGGGCTTTTATTTTATGGCTTTTTACAGCATGGTGTGGTGTTGCTGATGTGTTATGTTTTTACAGTGAGTGATTTCTTTCACAGTTCGTCATGTTTTCTGTTTTCCTCATCTGCTTCACTGTGAAGTTTTATACATTCAGCTGTCACTGTCACTGTTTCACTGTTTACCAGCTGTAAAAA
This sequence comes from Schistocerca nitens, assembly GCF_023898315.1. Classification (NCBI taxonomy): domain Eukaryota; kingdom Metazoa; phylum Arthropoda; class Insecta; order Orthoptera; family Acrididae; genus Schistocerca; species Schistocerca nitens. The sequence goes on along the minus strand of NC_064616.1, from coordinate 623,799,783 downwards.
CAGCTGGTTTTTACAGCTGGTAGGCAGTGACAGCTGATTTTTACAGCAAGTCCTTGGTTTGCTTCCGCCACCCCCACAAAACTGTCTATGTTTTCGTTCCAGCTTAAGTTATTCGTAGTTGTTGTCCATAAGTATTTAGTTGAGTTTCCTGCATTTAGATTTGTGTGGTTTATCACGTAAAAGAGATTTAGAGGGTTCCACTTAGTGCTCATGTGATTGACTTCACACTTTCCGTTATCTAGAGTCAATTGCTACTTTTTGCACCATGCAGATATCTTATCTAAATCATTTTGCAAATAGTTTCGATCATCTGATGACATTACAAAACGGCAAATGACAGCATCATTTGCAAACAAAATAAGAGGGCTGCTCAGCTTGTCCCCTAAATCATTTATGTAGATCTGCAACAACAGAGGGCCTATAACACTTCCTTGGGGAACACCAGATGTTACTTCTGTTTTACTGGATGATTTTCAAGTTAACTCAGACACTTCTACCAGTTCTACTACTCACCAGAATTATACTATAATGTCCTAATGTGGTCACCTACAATCGCGCTAAAGCCTTAGTACAAGCATACTGAAAATCTTAACGCGTGTGGCTTATCGACCTCCCGATATTAATCACTAAGATCATGCCGACAGAAGACCACATGGCTCTTCTGCTTGCTTTCTCCACAACTTGGTCACATGACCAACCACTCAGGCGAAGATTTCTACTTTCCCTATACCACCTTTCCCAAGTAATAACTTTTATAGTGACTTGTAAGCATTGTTATTGTCTTTAGTCCAAAGACTGGTTTGATGCAGCTCTCCATACTACTCTATCCTCTATGCCTCCGGAAATCCATTGGAAACTGCTTACTGTATTCATTTTTTGGTCTCTCTCTAAAAAATTAACCCCCTTTCCCTCCATTTCCCTTCAATACTAAATTGACCATCCTTTGATGTCTCAGAACGTGTCCCATAAACCGATACCTTCTTTTAGTCAAGTTGTGTCACAAGTTTCTTTTCTCCTCAGTTCTGTTCAGTACCTCCTCATTGGTTACATGGTCAACCTAGATAATTTTCAGCATTTTTCTGCAGCAGCACAATTCAAAACCTTCTGGCTCTTCCTCTCTAAATTGTTTATCACCCATGTGTCACTTCTATTCAAGGCTACCTACCAGATTAATCGCTTCAGGAAAGACTTCCTAATACTAAAATTTATATACGATGTTAACAAATTTCTCTTCATCAAAAACGCTTTCCTTGGTATTGGAAATTTACATTTTGTATCTTATCTACTTCGGCCATAATTAATTACTTTACTGCCCTCATAGAAAATTTCACCTACTACTATTTTTAATGCCTCACTTCCTATTCTGATTACTTTAGCATCATCTGATTTAATTCGACTGCATTCCATTGTCCTTGTGTTGCTTATGTTGATGTTCGTCTTATATTCTTCTTTGAACATACTGTCCATTCCGTTCAGCTGCTGTTCGAAGTCATTTGCTGACTTTGACAGAATTACAATGTCATAAACAAACCTCAGAGTTTTTATTTCTTCTCTCTGAACTTTAATTCCCTTTTCAAATATCATCTTGCTTTTCTTCACAGATTCATCACTGTTAATATTGGAGATAACTTACAGTCCTGTCTCACTCCCTTCTTAATCACTGCTCCCCTTTCAGGCCCCTAGAGTTTAATAACTGCCGTCTGGTTCCTTTACAAGTTAAAATAACCTTTCGCTCCCAGTCTTTTACCCACGCATCTTCAGAATTTCAGTGGGTGTCCTACAGGCAACATTGTTAAATGTTTTCTTCAAATCTACAAATGCTATAAACGTAGGTTTGCCTTTTCTTAACCCACCTTCGAAGATAAGTCTTATGATCAGTATTGCCTCCCTTGTTACTACATTTCTCCGGAAATCCGGATTTATCTTCTCTGGGGTCGGCTTCTACCAGTGTTTCCGGTCTTTTTTAATTCGTGTTAGTATTTTGCAGCCGTGACTTATTAAACTGATAGTCCGGTGATTTTCACACTTGTCAGCATCTAATTCTTCTTGCAGTGTGAGGGTATTTGACCTCTCTCATACATCGCACACAACAGGCAGAATAGTTTTGTTACAGCTGTCTGTCCCAAGGCTATCAGTAGTTCTGACGGCATGTCGTCTACACCAGGGGCCTTGTATCGGCTTAGATCTTCAGCTTTCCCTTCTTTCGTTAGTACTCGTCCTCCACCTGAGTTCTTGATATTCACATAGCTATTTCTCTTTAGTCCAAATCTCTCTTTAATTTTCCTAGAGGTGGTATCTATCTCTCCCCTAGCTAGATATGCTTCTATAGCCTAGCATTCGTCCTTTAACAATTGCTGGGTAGCGATTTTGTACTTTCTGCCAGTCTCATACTTTAAACATCTGTATTCCCTATCGCCTCCTTCATTTCCCGTATTTTTACATTTTCTTCTTTCATTCACTGAATTCAGTATCCCCTGTGATATCCAATACTTCTACTATGCCTTGTATTTTTACCCACGTGATTTTCTGCAGCCTTCAGCATTTCTTCTTTAAAAGCTACCTATTCGTCTTCTATTGTATACCTATCGGTATACCATCAGTCAATTGTTGCCTAATTCGCCCTTCGAAAGTCTAAAGAACCTATGGTTCATTCCACTTATCCAGGTCCCATCTCCTTTATTTCCTATCCTTTCGCAGCTTGGTCAGTATTTATATACAGTTGCCGTCCGGTGTGGCAGAGCGGTTCTAAGCGCTTCAGTCTGGAACCGCGCGACCGCTACGGTCGCAGATTCGAATCCTGCCTCGGGCATGGATGTGTGTGATGTCCTTAGGTTGGTTAGGTTTAAGTAGTTCTAAGTTCTAGGGGACTGATGACCTCAGATGTTAAGTCCCATAGTGCTCAGAGCCATTTGAACCATTTTTATCTACAGTTAATAACCAATAAATTGTGGCCAGAGTCCACATCTGCCCCTGGAAATGTCTTACAAGTTAAAATATGGATCCTAAATGTTTGTCTTACCACTATATAATCAATCTGAAACCATCAGTGTCTCCAGGTGTCTTCTACATATTCAACTTCGTTTCTTTATTCTTAAACCAAGTATTCTACCAGGCACCTTCTTCTTTTATTCCTTTCCCGTAATTCCTTTCATTATTCTTAAACCCAGTATTCTACAAGGCAGCATCCTCTTTTATTCCTTACCACTGATTCCATATTGTCCCACCATTTTTCGTTCTATTCCTTTTCCTACTGGCAAATTCCAGTCCCCATTTTTCTCCAGTAACTATCTGAATAATTTCTTTTACCTGACATGCATTCCTTCAATCTCTTCATCCTCTGCTGAGCTAGCAGACATATAAACTTTTACCACTGTGGTGGGTTCTGTCTTCATGTCTATCTTTGCTACGATAACGCTTTCACTATGCTGTTCATAGCAGCTTACCAAAATCCCTATTTTTCTTATTCATTATTAGACCTATTCATGCATTATTCCTATTTGATTTTGTATTTATAAACATGTACTCAGCTCACCAGATGTCCTGTTCCTCCTGCCACCGAACTTCTCTTATTTCCAGTACATCTAACTCTAATCTATTCATTTTCCTCTTTAAATTTTCTAACTTACCTGCCCGATTAAGTGATCTAACATTCCACTCTCCGACAATAGGATACCTGTTTTGTTATTTGTAACGACGACATTCTCCCGAGTACTCCTTGCCCGGAGGTCCTAATGGGCGACCATGTTACCTCCGGAATATTTTCCCCAAGAGGATGCCATCACCATTTAACCACACTGTAGATCTGGATGCCCTCGGCAAAAATGACAGCTGCAGCTTCTCTTACTTTCAGCTGTTCGCAGTACCAGCATGACATGGCCATGTCAGCTGACATTACAAGGCCAGATCAATCACATAGACTGTTGCCCCTGAAAATGCTGCTGCCTCTCTTAAGGAATCACACGTTTCTCTGTCCTCTCCACAGATACCCCTCCGTTGTCGTTGCACCTACGGTACGGTACCTGTATCGTTGAGATACACAGGCCAACCTACCACGGCAAGGTCCGTGGTTCTGAGGGAAGGATACATTATACGTAGGCCTATTTAATAAACATATTCATGAATCTACATATACAGGGTGCGTCAAAAAATGTATACACACTTTGAACTGTCATGGACAATTTATTTCCCGTTCTACAAGGATAAATATCAGTGAGAAAGTAATGTTATGTTTCTTCAACAGGTGGCAGCAGTGGCAAGGAAGTAACTGCAACATGGTGGACGTGAATTTGAGCTTTGAAGCGTGGAAGCAGATAATTAAGTGGAACTGGAAGTTTGAGAATGAAGCTGCGGTTCTAAGACAGTCGAGAAGTGAGTATGGTACAGAACCACCTTTAAGATTAACAATTACACGTCTACGAGACAAATTCGAAATTCATGTAACAGTGTGTGATGTGCATAAAGGTCGAACAGGGCGACCTCGTACAGCTACAAGTGATGATTCCAGAACTGCGGTCTTGGAACTGTTTCAGCGTTCGCCTCAAAAATCTTCAAGGCAAGCGGCACGTGAGAGTAATGTAAGTGCTAGTAGTGTGGTACGCATTCTGAAGAAAGGCAAGTTTCGTGTGTACATTCAATGGCTGGTGCAACAGCTAAGTGACGACGATCCAGATCGAAGGTTAGAATTTTGTGAATGGGTTCAGGAGATGGTGAGACGTGAACCGGGATTTATGGGTAGCATAATTTGGTCGGATGAAGCCCAATTTCAAACTCAATGGAACTGTCAATAGGCACAATTGTGTGTACTGGGCTGAAGATAATCCTCATATTACAGTTGAAAAGGCTGTGAATTTGCCTGGACACACTTTGGAATGAGATTCAGGCAGTGTGTGCGGGAATCTCACTGGACACTTTGGTACGATGTACAGAATCAGTGGTGACTCGTACTCAGAAATGTATTGATGCTGAAGGCCACCAGTTTGAACATTAATCACATTTGCAAAGTACATTTATTTTTCCAATTGGACTTGGTTTAAGCTTTCCAATTCCAGAAATTTAACATTGTAGAACGGGAAATAAATTTTCTATGACGCTTCAAAGTGTGTATACATTTTTTTGACGCATCCTGTAATTATACTTTCTCCCATATAAAAATATCTATGTTTTGTCCTTTCAATTTACTGTCTTACATTTGTTCTGGCGGAAAGTCTCAAGACCTAGTCAACAGCACGTCGGTTTTCTACTCGCCGTTGGGACACTACGCGACCCAACAAACATTTCTTAATTCTTACAAGTTTCACCAAATGTACATAAATTAGAACAACGGAGTTCCTACTGCAGTGTCAATATTCTGAAGTTAAATGATGGAGAGCAGAACTCTTTGCTTCATCACAGTCGAATTAAATATTACAAATAATTTGTCTAACAACTTAGTTTTGTGCATATCGCACACCCAAGCTCGCTCATCATGTAGCTGAAATCGTGACCTATTCGCTGGTGTGTCGTACGTATTAATAACATATATGCGCATGGTTTTTACGTTGTTATAAATAAATCAACATTTAAACTTTAATAACTTCTAAACGAGACGTCATACAAATCTGCTAATACGAGGGCCGTTCAGAAAGTAACTTCCGGTTGATTTAAAAAAATACACCAAGTTAAATAAAAATATTTTAATATATACATCTTACAACTACATCTTTGCACTATTTTTCTACATAGTCTCCATAGCGATTGAGGCACTTATCGTATCTCTTCACAAGCTTTGAAATTCCTTCTGCATAAAAATCACCCGCTTGTGCCTGGAGCCAGCCTGTGACCGCATCTTTGAGCTCTTCGTCGTCATCAAACCGCTTTGACCCGAGCCATTTCTTCAAATGCATGAAGAGGAGATAATCACTTGGCGCCAGGTCTGGGCTGTAAGGTGGATGGTTGATAACGTCCCACTTGAAGGACTCAAGAAGGGCCGTTGTTCTGCGAGCAGAGTGAGGACGGGCGTTATCGTGCAAAAAAACGATACCGGAAGTCAGCATACCACGGCGTTTGTTCTGTATAGCCCGTCGTAACTTTTTTATTGTTTCACAGTACACGTCTTGATTAATGGTCGTACCACGTTCCATGAATTCAACCAACAACACCCCTTTGGCATCCCAAAACACCGTTGCCATCAGCTTTCTGGCAGAAAAATCTTGCGAGGCTTTTCTTGGTTTGGTAGGCGAATTTGAATGTGCCCACATCTTTGATTGTTCTTTTGTCTCAGGGTTCACGTACTTAATCCAGGTTTCGTCACCGGTCACGATTCTGTTTTACAATGGTTCTCCTTCGTCCTCATAACGTGACAAAAAGTCTAATGCAGAGGCCATTCTTTGAGTTTTGTGGTGGTCGGTAAGAATTTTGGGCACCCATCGTGCACAGAACTTACGGTAACCTAATCTTGCTGTCACTATCTCGTACAAGAGAGTCTTAGAAATCTGTGGAAAACCAGTAGACAACTCCGACATTGAGAAACGTCGATTTTCACGAACTTTTGCATCAACTGTCTGAACGAGTTCGTCAGTCACCAATGATGGTCTACCACTCCTCTCTTCATCATGAACGTTTTCTCGTCCACTTTTAAATAAACGTACCCATTCACGGACAACTCCTTCACTCATAACTCTTGGTCCGTACACGGCACAAAGCTCACGATGAATAGCTGCTGCAGAATATCCTTTGGCTGTAAAAAACCTTATGACAGCACGCACTTCACATTTGGCGGGGTTTTCTATTGCAGCACACATTTCAAACTGCCACAAAAACTAAACTAGCGCAGGTACGACGTTCACTCGACCACGGCTTGATGCCGACTGACCTGTTGAGTGCGTGAATGCACAGATGGCGTCGCTACTCCCCCCACAACCCGCACTGTGACCAATCGGAGGTTACTTTCTGAACCGCCCTCGTAATATTGAGTTCTAGGGCTTCCACCGGTTTCAAAGGAGTCATGTTTTATGTACCTCAAGTGTAAGCAGTTTGGACTTCGTTAGTGAATATTCAATACTTTCACTGTGACGCTTTCAGTCGTCAGGCCGTCTTGGCCCTCACCCGCGTCTCGCCAGGCGGTTTAGCCTTGTGGTTTCCCCAGTGCCGAGCTCTGCTTGCAGCATCAGGCCAGCCGGCGCGCCGCCTCGCTCATGCGCTGTACCATACAACCTTCCTGACTCACCTCGTCCGGCCATACACTTGCCTCTATAGAACGCTCAACAGACCGGCCAAACCGCACAGCAGCATGTCGTTTTGGATGGAGAGCCATCGACAGATGTAGAAGTAACTCCAGGTGTGCCTCTGGGAAATGTGTTGGGACCCTTGTCGTTCATGTTGTACTTTAATAACCTTGCACACCATACAATAGCAACGTCAGATTTTGCAGATGATGCAGTTATCCATAATGAAGTGCTGTCTGAAAAAAACTGCTCAAATATTCTGTCAGATCTTGATAAATTTTCAAAGTGGTACACAGATTGGCAACTTGTATTACCTGTTCAGAAATGCAATATTTTGAATTTCATATAATGCAGAAAAGTAGTATCTTATGACTACCATTTCAGTGTATCATAACTGAAATCAGTCCGCTCATATATTTGTGTGGTAAAAACAATCTGCAGGAATATGAAATGGAATGATCACCTAGGCTAAGTTGTACATAAGACAGGTGGCAGATTTCGGTACTTTGGCATAATTCAGGTAAAATTCATTCAGCGTACAAGTGACACTGCTTACAAATCATCTTAGAATATTGCTCACACGAGTAGGACCCATACCGAACTGGACTAGCAAGGGGATATTGAACGTATGCAAAGAAGGTGCCGAGAAGGGTCACAGGTTTCTTTTACTACTGGGAGAGAATTATGGAAATGTTGAAAAATCTGAATTGGCAGACTCTTTAAACCGCAAATTATCACACGAAAACCCACTCACAAAATTTCAGGAGCTTATATTAAGTGAAGAATCTAGACATATTCATCAGCCGTTTCGTATCGCTGCCATAGGGACCGTTAACGCAAAATTCGAGTAATAACAACATACGAAGAAATATTTAAGCAGTCATTCTCCCCCCTCCCCTTCCCCCCTTGAGACGCAACTGGCACAGAAAGAAAACTTAATATGTCGTACCCCCTGCCATGCACTTCACAGTAGTTTGCAGTATATGTAAGTTGATGAACGTATTTTATTTCACTTAGCCATGGTATTTCTTCGTGTAAAGAGCAACACTGAATCACAAAGCTTAAGACTTATGCAATTAATGGTGCACCTTACAGGCACAGACTTGAAACCTAAAACAAGAATGAGGAACGTTGTACCTCATAATTCATCAGCTGTAGACAGACGATGTTTTACTAGTTGGGTAAAATAGTTACTGGAGTTCCCTAAGATTCGATTTGGGTCCTCTGTTGTGCCTCATACATCTTAATGATCGTGAAATTAATACACATGAAGCAGAATTCTTTTTGTAGATGCCACGAATATTATAATCAAATTCTACAGACATTGAGAAACAGAAGAAATTGTAAACAATGTGGTTAGGACAGCTCAATGGTTTTCTGCAAATGATCTCTCTCTTTATGTTACGAAAAGAGAACATATAATTCTGCACATCAGAGGGTATAAGACAACTCATAAATTTAAAGCAAGAGCAAAAGTTAGTATGCAAGGCTGAATCACAAACTTTTTTGGCTGTACATATTGATGAGCATTTACATTGATAGACACTTCAAAGCTGCGTAAAGAGCTCAGTTCAGGCACTTCTGCACATCGTGTTAGTGAAGCCTTGAAGAGAGACAACTAATTCAATTAACTGACTTCGACCTTTTTCACTTAGTAAGGCACATAGAATTTTATTCTGGGGTAATCCACATTTCACTATACAAACACTTATCGTAAGAATAATTTACGGTTCTCATCCTCTGTCATCTGTTTAAAGAGATTAATTTTAAATACTGCATCACAGTACATACTCTCTTTGTGAAATTTGTTGTAAATTATTTATTAGAGTTCGGAAAGAATGATGGCATCCATCATTACAGTACTAGAAGAGAAAAACATCATTACTCTTAATTAAAAATGAATTTAGCTCAGAATGGTGTGGATAATATTGCTACCAAAATGGATCATTTAGCCAGTGACATTAGGATAAATGGTATTCTTTCCGAATTCTGTTACCACAGTCTTTTAATACTGTTTAAATGAAAGTTCAGCCACTTCAATTTGACTGCATACTGTTTATCCTACTGTTCTATATTGATTTCGGCCTCGGGTCAGTGTGTGTGTGTGTGTGTGTGTGTGTGTGTGTGTGTGTGTGTGTGTGTAAAGTCAGTGGACCAGAAATTACGTAATTACGTAACATTATTCCAATACAATGTGGTAATGTATGCGAAATCTCCTCCCAGCTTGTGAAATACTTTCCCCTGCCCCTTGTATCGATTGAGGATCAGCTGATTGTCTTTGTAAAAATTCTCAAGACTTTTAATAGCATCCTTTAGAATCCCCTCTGCACATTCAAATTTTTTGGATTGTTCCGTCAAGATAAGGCAGTTAGCGTAAAGAAACAGATTAGGTGTTTTGACAACAGGGTTTTTCATTACTACATACATTAAACGACAAGGGAGAGTACACCTCCTCAAGTTCAATCGTTCGTCTAATCCGTCCATCTGCTACCCTTGTGCTGAAAGTCGACACAGATTTTCCTGTCGCTAAGTAAGATTGGTTTTGTTTTAGTAAGAGTGGAATTCCTTGTTAAAGTTTATTAAGTAAAATTCCGAGTTGCGTGCGGCTGTTAGGTTAAAGGTAATCACAAATGTTACTATTTTTAGCTCATACTCAACTTCTGTGTATTGGTTAAGATTAAATACTTGACTTGTAAATAATTTACCCCTCTTGAAACCGGCTTGTTCCGGCATAAATTTCTGTCCTCCCACTTGTTCTTTTGTCTTAGCAACCATCATTTAATGCACTGCAGTTTCGTTTCTTATGAAAAGGCACAGTTAAAAGTTCTCTTCCTGGGGACGCTGTTAGGCTGAGTGACTTTTGGCCGTTCTAATCGATTCTGTCCACCATTATCTGTCCTGAGTTAGATCGTGTCAGATTTCTCGCCATTGTCTGCGTAGCCTTCTCGAGAAACGGAGGTTCCTGAGGTTTCCCTACCATTAAATGGTTTTCCTCGAATAGTTTCACTCTCATATTTAAAACAGACACAACACATTCAGTTTTTAACATCTAGTGGTACTGCACCAATGATAAGTATAATAAATCTCAAGGAAAGAGGGTCGGAAACAGGTTTTGGAACTCCTAAAAAAACTTAATTCAGTCACATTTGCATTTAGAATCATTGTGAATCTCTGGGAGAGACAAATTAGTAAATTGACATTTTTGCATATTTTCATTTAGTAATATCATATGCATTAATGTTCTGGGGTAACTCATCTTTAAGAAAGAAAATCTGCATTGCGCAAAAACGTACTGTAAGAATAATACGTGGTGCTCAGCCACAGTGACCTTGTAAACGTCTGTTTAAGGAGCTGGGTTCTCTGAGTGCTGCTTCACAGTATACTTATTCCCTTATGAAGTTGTTGTGAATAATCTATTACAGTTCGAAAGGAACAATCGTGTACGTAATTACAATACCAGGAGGAAAAATGACATTCGTTACTCCACAAAAAGGGGTGCACAGTGCTGCAACAAAAACTTTTGGTCACTTAGCCATTGGTATAGAATGTCTGACAGACAGAAGTAAAATTTGAGAACAAAATGAGAGTTTCTCCTTGACAACTCTTTCTACTCCTTTTGTTCCGTCTTTATACTTTTTGAAAAAAATAAACTTAGAAATGTTCAGAATGCAACCATATGCACAAATTTGCGATGTGAAGTAAAATGATTCGTTCCACATCATTACGATCTATAGCTCAATATGATCCATGGAACACAAAACTAGCTAACTAACTAATCAGGCGTCCTCGATCGTCCCACTGTTGATGAGCTATATCTGTTCTTCATTGTGTGGAACTGATCTGATTCTCGCGTTTCTGCAGTCTGTTTAGCGATTGAAATTCAAGTACAGACTGCCTACCATATGTTTATTAACTTCAACGCTTTTCAACAGGTTAAGATGTCGCCCTTTGTGTACCAAATAGAGGAGATGTGGTTGTTGTGACTTTCACTTACTATACGTTTAGAAAAAGCAGCGAGATTCAATAGCCTCGTAGGGTGAAAGTCGTTAAATAAACAAAAAAAGCTTAGGGATATTTATATTACCTTTATCTATTTACTGAGATTGTTATTCCTTGTCGTGAACACAGTTTTGCAGATAGCTGTAATGTTTTAATATCGCGTAAAAGTAAAGTTTATGAATGAATCTTATGAATCTGTACTACCATTTACCCAGGTACACCAAGTGGAAACGTGTATTTGGGTACCCCAGTATTTTTAGTATAAGAAAATGTTAAGCTTAATGCTGTTTATCTGGTATATAGGACCAACTATTGATCACTTCGTCTTGCAGAATTTTCATTTTTGTTTTTAACCGAACATTTTTCAAGTACTCATGTTAGACACCTAATGTGGTCTACTAAGGCACTGATTATTATAATATTATTATAAATATTAACAAATTTCTCGGTATTGCTTGTATTTTACTTTAATTTTCAAACCTTATTTTTATATGAAAGCTGTTCTGTATCCGTAACGTTGAATGGTAGGTACTGGAAAATAGTCTCTAGTCTCTGACTGAAACCAGTCGTACAGTTAAATATTAATTATACAGCAGCTTCACGTATTGCAGTATGTCATTTCTAATACAATTATTTGTGTAACTATAAATGTTATGTTTTGAGGTGTTTGGTTTCAGATACATTGTGTTTCATGGAAGCATCTTAAGCTTAATTTAATACTCAAATTAGCTATAAAATTCAATTGACAAATACAAACAATAGTTATTTGTATCTACAAGTTAAACAACATTGAAGTAGTAACTGAAGAAAAATATTTACGAAAATCAACAATACGATTAAGATTTATAATTTGAAAGCAAATAACAGTAGCTTTGTAGAAGAACTGTTTTCGACCGCCTTCAGATACGATGCAGCAGGAAGACGAATTTTATAAAATCTTGTTTGGATAATGAAGAACATTTCGAGCCCGATTCGTCTAGATCGCAAACCTTGCATAAATTTCACATTCAGTAATTCAAGCCTGTCCCTGATTTCTGACAAAGAATACTGAGATAAACCAGAAGTCTGCCATAATTACATGTCCTATCAATGAAAACTACTTACAAACTTAACTGCCTGGCGCTGCAGTTGCTGTGGCCTGCTACGGATAACTGTTTCGTCCTCTGAATGAGGTACCACTTATCAGCATTACTGCCGCTGCATGTGGTCAGCACTCTCATTTCTCTCTTTAATGTCAGCTTTGGAAACCGGACCCACTAATTGGAGTGCCCCACCAGCTGTCCTCACAATGATGGCTTCAAGGGCAGACAATGGATGATGTTATCTAGCGTTTTCTTTTAATGTTTCTACAAACTGTGGTGTTCTGGCGAACCTACTTCGCCGCAAAGGAGAGATTCAAACGACTGTCAAACTACAGTTAAATTTTTGTTGTTGTTGTACAGTCTAGTCATTGGTAAGAGACACTGTCCCGAAGATAGCTGGTCGCCCTATCGGCCAGCCGTAGCCGACACGGCAGGAAGCAGGCCGTAACAAAACATAGAAATGTGAGCCGCAGCCACAGCAGCCTGCTGCTATCAGCACAAAGCCATTCCTGTCAAGCCGGCAAGATTAACGATCTCGGAGCTACTAACGACGCTGAGTAGTTGTCGGGGCACGACGACGCTGACGCTCCGTGCCTCTAATTAGTTGCCTCAAATAAATAAGGCGCTCTTTATGTTCAACCCAGTTGCAGGTCTGAGCGTCATCAGTGGCAGAGAATCTTTCTACCTGTCTCTCTGTACAGTTCCACGTACGTAATTCCGTGGTTTGTTGCCATACAGTTAAAGCGATGCTGTTCTAAAAAGTATAGGTCTCATGTTTTCTGAGTAAGAGAGAGTTGTCCTCAAAACAACGGTTACTAAGCCACTTTTCCATAGTATACTTTATTCCAGAAGTGATAGTCCCGCAAGGTATAGAGGACAAATTATGTGAAGTTTGTAAAGTATGAAAGAGAAACTGTGAGGGCTCCAGGCTTAACATGCCCAGCTGATGGCCGGCATGCTCACTTCATGAGATATGCCTCGTGATGACTGGGTGTTGTCTGATGTCCTTAGTGTTAGTTAGGTTTAAGTAGTTCTAAGTTCTAGGGGACTGATGACCATAGATGTTAAGTCCCATAGTGCTCAGAGCCATTCATGAGATACTGCAGAGAGGGTTTCAATTTAATCCAGGGCATTGACGCAGAAAGAGGTGATCAGGAACTTTACACCAGTATATCTTCTTCTATTGCCAGTCAAATACTTGGGGTACATATTTTCCTCACAAACACGATTCTGAAGTGTTATTTCTGACGTGAGCGCCACCACATAGTGTTGCAGTGACGATGTCGACTTCAGAGGCGATTGGGTTAGATAATGTAAAATGTAAACAGTTCTGGAAGATGTTTCTATACTTTTGCTGGAGCCATTATTGTATCCAGAGATACACAGGAAAATACTGATTTTCTGGGTAGGCAGCGCTTAACCTAATAAATATCCGGTCAGCCACACACAGCCACATTTGGCCTATGAGCCACAAGACTCAAAAATGTCAGTAACTCTAATAGGACTGCATATTTAAATACAATAGATTCAGGGTTCCCGTTCGTAATATAAGAACCTTTATTCTCCTACCAATATTCACAGAATTATACAGTATGGACTAAAATCCTTCGCAATATATGTTTCCGTATTACGAGACGACCGTCGTCTAAGTGGTGCACGTATCATTGACATAGAGTTTTCTCTTTCATTTTTCGGTGATGTTGCATAAGTCTAGTCTCTAATGCTGTATTTGAAACAGAAAATTTCTCAACTATGTAGTAAAAACATCAGTTTCATACACCACAGACAATATTTTTAAATGATACCATCAATTACTATGGACTGTGCTTTGAAGTACGCAAATATTGACTAAAATATAATTCTGCATACGAAAGGTTTTATTTCAGAAACCGCGCGTCTTGACCGTTAACCCAGCGTTGTCAGATGCAAGACATCTCTAACATAACAGTATTTAGTAGCAAGCATTGGCAATTTCTTCTACATCTACATCTACATTTATACTCCGCAAGCCACCCAACGGTGTATGGCGGAGGGCACTTTACGTGCCACTGTCATTACCTCCCTTTCCTGTTCCAGTCGCGTATGGTTCGCGGGAAGAACGACTGTCTGAAAGCCTCCGTGCGCGCTCTAATCTCTGTAATTTTACATTCGTGATCTCCTCGGGAGGTATAAGTAGGGGGAAGCAATATATTCGATACCTCATTCAGAAACGCACCCTCTCGAAACCTGGCGAGCAAGCTACACCGCGATGCAGAGCGCCTCTCTTGCAGAGTCTGCCACTTGAGTTTGCTAAACATCTCCGTAACGCTATCACGGTTACCAAATAACCCTGTGACCAAACGCACCGCTCTTCTTTGGATCTTCTCTATCTCCTCCGTCAACCCGATCTGGTACGGATCCCAGACTTGCAGCAGCTTGCGAGCTAGCAATGGTGTTACGTTGCGTTTTACGCTGGTAATAATTAACTGAAATAACCACAGTGTCTGTAGATGTGAGGTTGCAAATAGTGTTACATTCCAAATAGTTTAAAGATATAAAAGCTACATACAGCGCCGGAAAAAGAGTATTCCCCATGCGCTGCGTATTTGCATACCACCGCTCGACCCCTCCTGCAATGCTGTGGCCAACTCGTTGGCAGACGTCGGATAAACTGTTTTCCTCCCTCTGCCACACTGAACTTCAAAAGAGCGAGTCTTCTCGAATTTTGTAATCACTTTTTCCAAACCCTTAGCAGACATCGGACCAATGACTTTTTTTCATACTCATGATTGTCCTGACTTCTGCAGGTCTACTGGAGCACAGTCACTAAAATAGCTTTACCAGCACCGGGCGATCCTTCGTGGAGACCGTCATTTTGCGCCTCTCGGACGCAGACTGAGGAACAGGTGTGTGCTGTGCGTCTGTTGGTACGCATATTTTGACGCGTACAGCGCCACCTATTGGTCAATGTTTTGTTTAAATTTGACGTCATTCATAGCAGTGGCTCTCTTTCTACAGCATTCTGAAACTGGACCTTTATTTTGGACACTCTGTATATACTCTAAGATTAAAAAAGAAACAACGACGCATTACGAAGGAAGTATCCGAATGGGACGGAAATCGGTAGAAGTGATATACTTGTACAGACAAGCTAACCATTACCGTTTCAGAAAAATTGGATGATTTGTTCAAGAGAAAGAGCTTCGCAGATTGAGCCAATCAATACCGCAATGGTCCACCTCTGGCCCTTACGTGAGCAGGTATTCGACTTGTAATTGATTGAGAGAGTAGTTGGATGTCGTCCTGTGGGATATCGCGCCCTATTCTGTCCATTTGGCACGTTAGATCGTCAAAACCCCTAGCTAGTTGGAGGGCCTGTCCATAATGCTCAAAACATTCTCAGTTGGGTTTCTGCAGACAATTCTTCGCTGGTCATCGGGGCTCAGTTCGACTCATCCCTGAAGACAATTCTACTCCAGTCAATGAGATTCCAGGTTGAAGATGTGTCTGGAGACGCCCCAGACGGCAGTGGGATACCAACCAGGGTGTCGCCCACCATACGGCCTACACAACCAGGAGTGATGGTCCGGGGTGTCATTTCTTTTCAAAGCAGGGCCCCTTTAGTTGTCATCCGCAAACCCTTACAGCGCATCGTTACGTCTACGATATTCTACGCCTCGTTTTCTAATCCTTCATGGCAAGTCACCCTGAGCACCCATTTCAGCAATATGATGCCCCGCCTCCTTCCCGCACACGGTATTTCTACTGCTTGCCTTCGTGCTTTCCAAATCCTACCTTGTCCACCAAGGTCGCCGAATCTCTCCCCAACTGAGAATGTTTGGAGCATTATGGGCAGGGCCCTCCAACGAGCTCGGGATTTTGACAATCTAAAGCGCCAGTTGCACAGAATATGGCAAAATATCCCTCAGCGGACATCCAATAACTCTATCAATCAATGCGAAGCCGATTAATTGCCTGCGCAAGGACAAATCATCAAATTGTTTTCTGAAATTTTAATCATTTGTTTGTCTGTACATGTATATCACATCTAACGATTTCAGTCCTGTTCGGATAATTCCTACGCGGTGCATCGTTTCCTTGCCTTATGTATAATGTGATTGGTATAAGTACAGATATTTCTGTTGGTGATGTTGAACAACGTTACTTCAGTATTTATGTCATTTGCGTCATTAGCAGACTAATAATTATAGCTAATATAAGTCATATGTTTTTATGTTGGGTAGTACCTCCAAGTACATATAGCAAGACGAAGCCGTTACTGCTTATTTCCTCATAGGAATCAGGTCAAGTGTTGAAGCCTGGACACGTGGACATGGACGCAAAACGGTTAGTCTGTACTGATAAGTGCAGTCCACTTTGTGGTGCAGTTGCAACTGATCAGCAAATATCAGATAATAAATTACGTGAATGAATACTTTCGGTGCACATAGCAATGGTAATGTCACCGACGACAGTGCCACTAAAGTGGAGATACAAAACACGGTTTTCCCTAATTCCTTCGCCAAACAACACGAAGTAAATATTCCTTAATTCGAATCAAGAACAGCTCACAACATGAGTAACTTAGGATTAGATATACTCGGCGTAGCAAAGGAGCTTAAATCACGTGATAAAGGCAAGTTTCTCAGTCCAGGTTAGAGACCAATTAGGTTACTTTTGTAATATGCTGATAAAATAACTCCATATTTTGCAGTCATGTACAACTGCTTACAAGACAAAAGATCCGTACCTAAACACTGGAAAGTTCCACAGGTCACACCAATACGCAAGAAAGGAAATAGAAATAATCCGCTGAATTTCATATCCATACCACTAAAGTCGATTTGCAGTAGGATTTTGGAACATGTACTGTGTTCGAACATTATGACTTACCTTGAAGAAAATGATTTACTGACAAAATGGTTCAAATGGCTCTGAGCACTATGGGACTTAACTTCTGAGGTCATCAGTCCCCTAGAACTTAGAACTACTTAAACCTAACTAACCTAAGAACATCACCCACATCCATGCCCGAGGCAGGATTCGAACCTGCGACCGTAGCGGTCGCACGGTTCCATACTGTAGCGCCTAGAACCGCTCGGCCACCTCGGCCGGCTATTTACTGACAAATGGCACGAGTTCAGAAAATATCATTCTTGTGAAAAACAACTAGCTCTTTATTCACAATTAAGTAACGATTGGTATCGGCTGGGGATCTCAGATTAATTCCATATATTTAGATTTCCAGAAGGTTTTTGTCACCGTTCCTCACAAGCGACTTCTAATCAAATTGCGTGCTTATGGAGAGTTGTGCGACTGGAATCGTGATTTCGTGTCATAAGATCACAGTTCGTAGTAATTGACGAAAGTCATCGAGTCAGACAGAATTGAAATCTGGTGTTCCACAGGGAAGTGTGATAGGCCAACAGCTGTTCCTTATCTACGTAAACAATTTGGGAGGCAATCTGAGCAGATTGTTTCTGATAATGTCATCATTTACCGTCTTATAAAGTCATCAGATGATTAAATCCAAGTGCAAAATGACTTAGACAAGATATCTGTATGGTGCAAAAAAGTAGAAATTGGCTCTAAATCATGGAAAGTTAGGTCATGCACATGAATACTAAAAGGAATCCCATAAATTTCGGCTACACAATAAATCACACAAATATAAAGACTGTCAATTCAACTAAATATTTATGGATTACAATGACGAATATCTTAAATTGGAAAACTGAAATAGATAATGATGTGGGTAATGCTAACCAAAGATTGCAATTTAGTGGTCGAACATTTAGAAGATTCAACAGGTCTATACTACTCTCGTCCGTTCTCTTCTCCAGTACTGCTGCGCGGTGTGGGTTCCGCATCAGATAAGATTAACGGAGGAGTTCTAAAATTTCCGAAGAAGTGCAGCTCCTTTTGTATTATCGCGAAATAGGGGTGAGAGTGTCACTGATGTGATGAGCTAGCTATGATAAGCTAGCTGGAGTCATAACCATTGAAAGAAAGACGTTTTTGGTTGCGGCAGGAGATTTTCGCGAAATTTCAGCCACCAACTTTCTCGACGGAATGCGAAAATATTTTTTGCACCCACCTGCGTAAGGAGAAATGAACATTTTAATAATTAATAAATAGCCCCAAACTCAGGGAATGAGCGCAAGGAGAGCAAATGCAGGAATGCTGCACCTCTACTCATAGCAAGATCCTAGCGGAGGTTGCTTACTATTTTTTCCTCGTGTAAGATGATTGTAATAAAGTAAGAGAAATCAGAGCTCTCACGGAAAGATTTAAGTGTTCGTTTTTCTCGCGGCTAGGTGACTGTACGGGCGAGTTCAGGTACAAACATGAGCAGCGTCGCCGGGAATGCGTAACTGCCAGAGCTGTGAATTTGAACGGCTGTTGCTCGCATGGCTTATGTGCAGGAGACAGTGCTTCAAGAAATGGCAGTGTGTCAGACAAGCTGAAAGATGGCTTCCAACAGCTCATCAAGAATCTATAATAATTCACAGTTAAATATTCAAGTGAATCTGAGTACGTCCGCGATCTCAGAAAAATAAGGCCAGCCAATGACACAAGAATATTTCAATATCTTTAAAACTACAGAAGTTAATACTTCACGGCGAATAAACAGTTTGACAATGAATCTTTAATTGAACAACTTTTAAACGCTTCATGCACTTTCACCATACAATATCTCAGATTATAGCGTTGCACTACAGCTGTCACCTCAGAAATCTAAGTAGCTGTATCTACTTTAGTTCTTGATTTGTTACGTTTTTTGTATTTCTTCATTATGCAAATGTTTTTTGGAACATTGTATCCTCCACAATTGCACAGCAAAGAAATACAGCATAAATACCTCATATTTTGTCATGCTGTGTATGTATTTAATGGAAAGTTTACTATTTTGCCAGTAACTTTATTGAAATATTAATTACAATTGATAATACCAAATGATGGCGATTTAAAAACTGGTCAACCATATGTGTTAGCTGACACCACCATAGCCAAAAGATGTGTTAAGCAGACATAAATAAATGTTTGAACATTATGTAGCAACAATCTGCTTTTATTTAACGTAGGCGCACTTGTACAGCAATTCAGACTTATTTATTAATGAATAAATCTTTATTTGTAAGTATTGTGAATAAGCTGAGTGTCACTGGATGTTTGTAACATCTATTTATTTAAATATTGTTTTACTACGTCAGTTTAGTGTGGAAAGTGGTCATGTTGAGTCAAATAAATTCTATAGAGCTCAAGAACAATGGATTTTTGTTGGGGACGACCTTCAGCCAATGGAAAAGCAAACGGTAGCAGAACAGTATGAGAGTCAAGTGGAGACTGGAACTTTTCGAATAAGGAGCTCAAGAGGGTTTTGGACACTTCGATGTACGTGCGTGAAAGAGGCAGACCAGCCTGCAGTAATGAGTGGTATTCGATCATGTACGCGACTGATATTGCGCAGTGAACGGACACTCCCATACTTTAACTTCTGAAGGGACTTATATCTCGAGAGGTCTGAATGTGGCCCAATGTAGCACTCTAACTTTTTCTGCCTGTATTATGGAAATGAGGATATAGGGAGTATGAGTTTCTGTTCTTTGTATCTCATGTATCAGTTTGTGAATCATCGTGTTGAAAAAATGGTTCAAATGGCTCTGAGCACTATGGGACTCAACTGCTGAGGTCATTAGTCCCCTAGAACTTAGAACTAGTTAAACCTAACTAACCTAAGGACACCACAAACATCCATGCCCGAGGCAGGATTCGAACCTGCGACCGTAGCGGTCTTGCGGTTCCAGACTGCAGCGCCTTTAACCGCACGGCCACTTCGGCCGGCCTCATCGTGTTGAACTCTGAACTGTTTTGCACAGATGAATAGTTCTCGTATTATGATTACAAAATGGACTTAGTTTCCGCGTATCTTTGATGACTGTTTAGTTTAGGGATTTTCTCACGATTCTTATAAAGCTCTCAACGTAACTTCACTGCATTTGATAAGGATGTTTTCTGTCCGTATTTTAACTGAATATCGTAAGACCATTTCCCATTTATTGAGATGTCCTTTCTTGAATAAACATTATTCAATATAACACTGTGTCGTCTACATCAATTACAGACATTAGAATAGAACTCTTGTTATTAAATTATTCATTTAGCTTTTATTTTGTACTTTTGTGTATTTTATTAATTCGCAATGCTAGCCAGTGCATAGACTTTTTGACTGCAGGATCATCACTACAGGTAATCATTTCCAGCAAATTAGCTGTGGGGCATGAAAGCAGATGTGCGCGGCTCCACCATATGACTGCATTGAGCCGTTCTTCTTAAACGGACCGGTGCATATCCTAAGTAACTAATGTGCAAGTAACCGCAGGTAAAGACGCAACTGGTTTTCTCATATGGAATGCTGCTAGGGAGAGCAACTACACTAGCAGTAATCGTTAGCTATAGTCACAGCACTTAATTGTGAAATACGTGTTAGTCTTATAGATGTACATTTAGATGCTCTCATTCCAGTGTATGGGTGGGTTAAAGTCCACGTGGAATGATGAATTGAATAACGACAACATTAAAACGTGCTGGACAACCCGTCGAGCACATCCCGAAATCTTATGTGTTATCACCAGGATTTGTCCTATTCTGTACAAAATCCCACCTATCTCCAGAATGAGTAAACTATACACAAATGAAACACGATGTCGTTTTCTCGTGTGATCATCTCTGCCTGATACGGCATATGACCGCATTTCCATTCGAAAATTACGAATGGTGTTTAAGGTAGTGGCTTCCAGAACACTCGCCATGTTGGTAACTTAGCCTCATAGCTATTTCCCCTCTCCTTCCTCATAGTATTTGACTATAAACTTTGGTTTGTCCAGCTACTTTGTTTTATGAGGGTGGTTTAACACTTACGGACCAGCCTGTAGTTTCTTGCTCATTCCGTAATGTGTTGTATTGACTTTAATTTCACACGTCAACTTCTGCTGCGTATCAGTTTGCGGTACTGATCTATCCTTTTATCAGTTTGTGGACCATGCTATCGATGTACCTCGTGTGTTTCCTAGATAAGTATACAGCTTTTCCTTACTCTCTTATTCACTACTACTCGTGTTGTTCTACAAACAAATTTGTCACGTCAGTTCATTGTAGATTAGGACGATTCGCCTTCTGAACGTTTTAACAGACTAAGCTGGATCCTCCAACATTACGACTCAATCACTGACCACAGCAGCAGTTGTATCAATAAATGGAGCTGCTCCACCAGGTAATGATAGTACTGCATGGCACAATAAAGTGAAAATAAGCCAATAATTAAATAAGATAATCCAACAAGTATAGAACTGAAGACAGCAGCAGCTAGTTTACGCACAAGATCCTAAATTTGACATTCCAAAGAAAGTCTTTACACTATCTTCAGTACTAAAAATATAAAATTTTCGCCTTCATTTATAACTTTATCGCCTTATGATGAAAAAATGTCACTCTGGAAACAGCACACTTACTAATTATCAGCCATGTTTCATGGCATTGCGAATTCTAGTTTGTGGCCGCCACGATTCAGTGCCGCCGCCATACTCAACATCTGTGGAAGATTTGTGAGTCAAAGACTTGCAGAAACACTACACTAAGCTTGAGCAGACGTCACAGCAACGCCCTGAGTCAACTCTTTGACGGAAGAGAGTGAGCTTATTCTACTGTTGGTCTGATTCTGGTCATAGAATCTTTTTTTTTATAACTGTTGTTGTCCCATAGGTTGATCAAACATGTTGCATGAGCCATCTGACAGGTTGACAACCAGCCACCTATTCCCATCGCTGACAAAATGTGTGATGCCGACGTCCGCCAACGCTTACGTATTTCTATCGTGAGGTTGTGTGGTACAGCGTGCTGCCATGAGACAAGTTTCCGGAGTTCTGAACGCTGTGGCAGCCACCGTGTGGAGGGGCAGACCATAAGATGCGCATTCAGCCCAAGTGATTGGTGGTTTATCAGATACAATCGCTAGTTGTCACCCAGCGAATGCGTCGCCAGGGAGTCACTACCGTTAAGACTTACCACTATCTGCCCTAAAATATCTGGTGCACTTTCAATCAAATAGCCTACTTGGCGTCTGTTCGTAACAGTCCAATTAATTCATCCATGTCAAGTGCATCAAATAGCCTACATGGCGTCTGTTCGTAGCAGCGTAATTGATTCACCCAGCACTATGCCTAGATTAAAAACCTGCAGCACCGTATCTTGATCCTCGAAAGAAACATCTGCTACTGTTACCTAGATGTACAATGAATTATTCTCTTAATTCCACAATATTTCAACTCACGTCGAATTGTAGGATGGAATTCTCAGCAACATCAAACATCTTTGGATAAACTAATAACAGTTTTTTGGGCACATCTTCTTGCTTAAAAACATAGGAGATTATGTAATGAGGCTGTAATACTATTTTATTACTCACTGAACATTTAAAAAAGTGTCACTACTGTATAGAGTTGAATTGCACTCCATTTCCAATCAGCTTGATGACTTCAGTGGCTCCTAAGTTGATTTTCGAACTAACGGAGAGCCCATTTTTTTCCATAATTACTATCATATAGAACAGCACTATGCCTAGATTAAAAACCTGCAGCACCGTATCTTGATCCTCGAAAGAAACATCTGCTACTGTTACCTAGATGTACAATGAATTATTCTCTTAATTCCACAATATTTCAACTTACGTCGAATTGTAGGATGGAATTCTCAGCAACATCAAACATC
Source organism: Schistocerca nitens (assembly GCF_023898315.1). Taxonomy (NCBI): domain Eukaryota; kingdom Metazoa; phylum Arthropoda; class Insecta; order Orthoptera; family Acrididae; genus Schistocerca; species Schistocerca nitens. The sequence continues at coordinate 623,776,754 of NC_064616.1, read as the reverse complement.
TTTAGATAAACTAATAAAGGTTTTTTGAGTACATCTCTTTGCTTAAAAACATAGGGGATACCAATAATTATTTGTATGTAAATGACCTTACTTGAAAGTGACATTGCACAGAGGATATTTTCCAGAACAAATTAAAACCTCTCTAAAATTTATTTTAGTAGATGATATTTCTGTAATGCAATGAGATTTCTTGCCATTTTATTCCCAGATAATTTGTAGGATGAATGATTACTTCTAGGCATCTGTGTGCGTTGTTACAAGTATAATTTTATGTTCTTGATCTGGATGGGAGATATACGTTGCGAGAACCAACAATATTTTGATTTAACTTACCAAGAATTACCATAAAACGGTTACCACACTGTTTTAATAATCTAGTGGCACAAGGAACCATACCACTGTAATTTTGTGTAGAGTGTTCAATAGCGTCTTGGTTTAGTATATCTTTTAAGGCTATGTTGTCATATTTACCAGATTAACCGACAAAATGTTTAGAGGTGCGAATGTTCTACAGAGGGGCCAAGTGGCGGTACTTCTGCAGGAGTTCAGTCACAATGTTTACAAGTCATCGTTCTTGCACATCAGCCTTGGCTGTTGCTTATTCTGCTGCCTGCTGGATTATAGCTGACGTCTGCCCAGTCAACTCAGCGGCTGTACTCCCTGCAGAAGATACAGCGACCGAGGAGTCACAACTGGTTGTCAGCGACCACACACAGCCCTTTTCCAGTATGAAATGATGTTGCGCTGGCTGCTGCAGTGTACGTGGTCCCACTTTGAATTCTATGATAAGCGTTGATGACGGCTACGTGATCAAACTGTGTCAGAAACCGTGTGGTCAGTTAATCGCCTCTCTACTGCCTGGTTGAAGAGGTACCTGAGTGTTGGACAGGAACATGGACACCAAGAGGACTCGTTGCTGCCTTCCACATTGAGGTGCAGTGCTGGCAGCTCCCTGAAATGTGGTGTTGTCAGAAGACAGTCAGTTTCTATATGAGTACATGGTAGGCAAAATAGAAGTATGACCCACATCTAGAGTACATCATCAGCTACTTAATAGACTGTGTTGGCGCATCCAGGACGTAAATTCACTGCAATATCGTAATCGTCCGCAGCTCGTGGTCGTGCGGTAGCGTTCTCGCTTCCCGCGCCCGGGTTCCCGGGTTCGATTCCCGGCGGGGTCAGGGATTTTCTCTGCCTCGTGATGACTGGGTGTTGGGTGATGTCCTTAGGTTAGTTAGGTTTAAGTAGTTCTAAGTTCTAGGGGACTGATGACCATAGATGTTAAGTCCCATAGTGCTCAGAGCCATTTGAAGCCATTTTCGTTATCATGGACTCTAGTGCTACTAGTATGAATGCCATCGATCCCAAAGATCAACTCATGATGACAGCTGGAACGCTGGAGTATTTAACGGGAGCTAGTAGGAGGCTATCACATGAGGCTCGGTTCGTAATGGCTGCAAGTGTTCTTGTTCTTCTGCTTCATTCACTTAACAGGCTGTTAAATGCTATGCCAGTTCCTCGCTATGTGATCTTGTGAAAGAGATAGAGTTTCTTGCAGCATGTCTATGAGCTAATGAAGATGCTTATCTTGCTTCCTTTGGTTTCCTGTGGCACCCTGCTTTCTGCTGAATGTGCATCCTCACATGGAGATGTCGGTGTGATGTGGTGGCGACCTGATCCACTTGCGACATACCAGCTCACTTCCTGCTTCTGCCTCTGTCTCTGGCATGACTTGATTTTGCTTGTGGCAGTGTTATTGAGTTTTTAAAAAAGTTCTAATTTCCTTCCACTCATTTTTCCCAAACGTTCCCTTTGTTTCATTTATTACTAATTAGTAAATACCTGCCTTGTTTTTAAAAATTTACTCATATAATTGTTTTATGCATTGCTTGTGAACCTAAATCTTGAGTCATAGTCAGAAGTCTGATAAATCAACAGGTCCCATAGGTTTCGCAAAAAATACTATGGACACAGCACTTCCATCAGTACGCCTAAACTCTGCCGTATCGCAACTAAAGGAAAGACAAATGTCTTTTATACGAACTGCAGTGCAGTTACTGCTGCGATGTGTGAACACTGAAGATGCAGACCACTGCCTCTGGATTCTAGATGTTGGAGTCGAACACTTCCAATGATGATGGCGTTGGAGTACACACTTCTGACACCAATTTATAGGGGGGCCGAGTGGCGACACCTCTGCGTGAACTAAGCATAGCTGTTGGGAACCTGTGAAGCATCTTCCACGCTATTAGAACATTACTAGAGTTGAATCATTCATTCACAATGTTTACAATTCGTCGTTCTTCTGCACCAGCCTCAGCTGTTGCTCATTCAACTGGGTGTTGGATTTTAGTTAACATCTGCCAGTCAGCTCCGCATCTCACGACCAGGAGAAGATGTTAGCGACCCTGGCGCCACAGTTAGTTGCCAGTGAACAGACACAGCTGCTGCCCAGTGTGAAATCGCATTGGTTGCTGGAGAGTCCTCAGTCCTACTGCGAATTCTATAATCACTCTCGATGGCCCACCCACGATGTACCTGTGTCAGTTGATCTCCTCTCTATTGCCTGGTAGGTTTGAGCACCTGAAGGTGCCTGAGTGTTGAACAGGAACATGGACCCCAAGAAGCCTTGTTGCTGGCTTCTGCGTTGAAGCTCAGTTCTGAAGCACCCTGCAATGTGATACTGTCAGAAGACAGTCAGTTTCTCCATCAGTAGATGGTAGGCAGCAAGCAGCATGGAGTTCACCAGGTGATGACCGTCATCTCGAGTACATCATCAGCTACTTCATAGACAGTGCTGGAGCATCTGGGACACAGATTCACTACAGTATCGCAGTCATGGAATGGAGTGCTATTACTGTAGGTCCCATCGATCCCAATGATCACTCCATGAAGAGAGCTGGAATGTTACAGTATTTATAGGGAGCTAGCATGAGGCTATTGTGTCATGGCTCGATTCATAATGACTGCACGTGTCCTCCTTATTCTGCTGTATTAACGTAACAGGCTGTTAACTGCTGTGTCAGTTCCTTGCTACTTGCTCTTGTGAGAGAGATGGAGTTTCTTGCAGCATGTAGTACATGCTAACGAATATGCTTGTCACACTTCCTTTGGTTTCTTGTGGCAGTCTGCTTTCAGAGCTCGATAGAGGTGCCGTGATGTGTCAACAACCTGATCCACTTGCGACGTACCAGGTCACTTCCTGCTTCCGCCTCTGTCTCTGGCATGACTTGATTTTTGTTTATGGCGTCGTTAATAAGTTTTTTAAAAAATTATAATTTCCTGCCACTTGCTACTCAGTGCCATAACAGTGCAATGCAGTCAGTCTCATATGGCATGATTTGCAAGAGTCTACAGCACAGGTAACTTAAATGACAAATATCATTGCGTTTTAAAGATCTGTATCATGTTAAAATGCTTCAAGAAAGTCATTAAAATGTCTAAAGAAGAATTAGACAATCTTCTGAATAAATAATTCAAATAGAATATCAGATATAAGGAGTGATTAAAAAGTTTCTGGTCGAAGTCCGGATAGTCCGGAAACGGTATGCCAATCAGGCAAAGGCACTGTTTGGAAGCATTTGATAATACGGACGCCGTCATTCATATTTCTGCATTTACTGCACGCAAGTCGATACGATATGAATGCTACACAAATCCCTTACATGCGTGACGGTGCCTATATACCCGCATGGGACTAGAGCTACGTTTGCATATATGTACTTCAACGCCTTCAGACGGAAACTTTTTGATCGTGTCGCGCCATATACGTAAAAGATTCACCATCACTGGCTGTAAGGTGATTTGCTCTTTACACATATAGAAACCAAAAGTATCATAATACGAACGATATTGAAAACCTGCTTTCAGAATTTAACCACAGAGAATTCAGCAAAGAACCGAAGAATATCGCCGGATAGCTTAAAATCATACAGCACACAAAACTATCTAAAAAATGGAAAAATATAAGTACTGAATAGTTAAGCACACATTTATGCCCTTATATTCATTTTACAACAAAGCATAAAGTTATATAAGTAGCCAAGCACCTTATAATTATACACTGTTTATCATTAACGTAGCAACACCAGGAAGGATAGCAAATAGCGAAACTCTACTCATTGTGCGTATGCAGTATAGTAGGAAGAAAACATGAGTAAATTTGTAGACGATTTTAGGCTATACAGGATGCTAAAATTAGTGCTCTGAGCTGTGACCTCTGGCAGCAACAATAACTTTAATACGGCTGGACTAGACTCGAGCTCGGATGACAGATCGAAGAGCGTCATCCCATGCTCCTGCATATCTACACCAGAGTCCTTCAGTAGTAGTGGATGGCGAATGGTGGCATCACAGATTCTCGTCAGCTCATAACCAAACGTTACCAGTGGGTGGGAGATCTGAAGAACACACTGGCCAGGGAAACAGTGGAACAATCTCGGTATTGCGATAGGTCAGGGCAGCATGGCAAATATGCGGTCCTGTGTTAACTTGTTGAAAATAACGTCACGGAGAGTCCTAAGATAATACACAGCCATCGGCCTTAACACGACAGAGTTGTAACGCCTGCTGTTCAAATTACTGGCTGTGTGGATCAGAGGTGGTCATGTTACGTACCAAATTGTAGCACACACGAACATACCAGGTGTTCAGTGCATATGACAATGACAAAAGCAATCTGGCAACGTTACTTCCCCTTAGAGCCTTCACATACGAATACGTCCATCGCGTTGCTGTGTGCAGACCTGCAGTTCGCCTGTAAAGACGACGTGGAGTCACTACTGTGTCCACTGTTCATAGGGGAACCAACGGCGGCGCGCCCCTCTCTGCTGTTACCTCAAGGAAAGCCGCAGCAATGATCGTCAAACTGACATGTCCTCGCACTGTCTATGTTGTTACTTGTCTTTTTGCGAACAAACCCATTTCCGACTCAAGGTATGTGACGTGGCTGTAGTATCCTGGACGACCGCGCGAACGATTTGTCCGTCATCTCAGACGCTAGTAGTACAGAGCCGTTGAGATTCTGCATGACCTGGAGTACGGCCCAGCTGAGCGCATCTATTCCATATTCGCACGACATTCGTGGTATCTCGACCAATGCGAGCGACATCAAATGGCTCTGAGCACTATGGGACTTAACTTCTGAGGTCATCAGTCCCCTAGAACTTAGAACTACTTAAACCTAACTAACCTAAGGACATCACACACATCCATGCCCGAGGCAGGATTCGAACCTGCGACCGTAGCGGTCGCGCGGCTCCAGACTGTAGCGCCTAGACCCGCTTGCCACTTCGGCCGGCCCGAGCGACATCGTAGAACGATAAACTGCAATCGCGATCCGCCACGAACTTGCCGCTGAAGAATTGCGACACGTGCTGGTAGATGTTTATGGAAGGCATAACACAGTCTTCTCACAAACAAAATTTCCAATGAGATTTCTCAATGCGAAATCCGCTGTGTAATCTTTCCATCTACAGGGTGTTACAAAAAGGTACGGCCAAACTTTCAGGAAACATTCCTCACACACAAAGAAAGAAAATATGTTATGTGGACATGTGTCCGGAAACGCTTACTTTCCATGTTAGAGCTCATTTTATTACTTCTCTTCAAATCAAATTAATCATGGAATGGAAACACACAGCAACAGAACGTACCAGCGTGACTTCAAACACTTTGTTACAGGAAATGTTGAAAATGTCCTCCGTTAGCGAGGATACATGCATCCACCCTCCGTCGCATGGAATCCCTGATGCGCTGATGCAGCCCTGGACAAAAGCGTATTGTATCACAGCCGTCCACAATACGAGCACGAAGAGTGTCTACATTTGGTACCGGGGTTGCGTAGACAAGAGCTTCCAAATGCCCCCATAAATGAAAGTCAAGAGGGTTGAGGTCAGGAGAGCGTGGAGGCCATGGAACTGGTCCGCCTCTACCAGTCCATGGGTCACCGAATCTGTTGTTGACAAGCGTACGAACACTTCGACTGAAATGTGCAGGAGCTCCATCGTGCATGAACCACATGTTGTGTCGTACTTATAAAGACACATGTTCTAGTAGCACAGGTAGAGTATCCCGTATGAAATCACGATAACGTGCTCCATTGAGCGAAGGTGGAAGAACATGGGGCCCGTACTGATGTGCTTGATGCTACTACTGTAGAGCAATTAGTCGCATGTCAACACAAGCACCGAAGTCAACATTACCTTCCTTCAATTGGGCCAACTGGCGGTGAATCGAGGAAGTACAGTACATACTGACGAAACTAAAATGAGCTCTAACATGGAAATTAAGCGTTTCCGGACACATGTCGACATAACATCTTTTCTTTATTTGTGAGTGAGGAATGTTTCCTGAAAGTTTGGCCGTACCTTTTTGTAGCACCCTGTATACAGAAATTAGGTGACAATAATCCTATCCATCTTGTGCAGTTTCGCTGAAACGCTAATCGTTTGCATATCCTTCCCGTTGTTGTAATTCTAGTAGCCAGCAGTGTATATTACTTTTGCCGATTTATGCAAAGGCATGCGGTTTCCCTCTGGCCGCAAGTCTTCGGGTGTGCAGGGATAGACTTTCAAAGAAAACCATACTTAAAGAGAAAAATACGAAGCTTGTGGAAACCCTTATGCGCCCTAGAGGCGACTCTGGTCAACGAAGAGCCAGATAGTGTTGGATACGTTAGCGTGAGGCTGCATCCTGCGGTCACGCTGGGGCTTGGGATCATGTAGGCATCCCATAACCACACGCCTTTTTCGTGTACCGTCCAGTATGAAATGAGATCAGGGCTATTTTGAATTCTCTCCTCCTCTCCTAAACGCGTGGCTGTTAAGTGTATTGGAAATAACATTTCTTCTCACTGTGCTACTCATTAGCCGTTGCGCGATGATGTGAGATCTTCTGTAACTCTTTCATTAATTTGAGGTGTAGCTTTGATTGATTGCGATTTAAAAGGATGCCTCATAAAAACAGCACTCTGTCTCTCATAACCTCAATACACTCGTGTCGTTATGCCCTAACTTCCTTTCCACTATTTAACACGGGGGCTTTGACTCATAGCATTGGCTGTCAGCCGGAATTGTTTGTTCTAACATGAATGACTAAAAAAACAGTTCGTTATTAACGTATCCGAATGAAGGCAATAATGTAAACATGCAATCAACATTCCTCGCTTCCATACGCGCACGTCTCGTTCCCATAATTTACTCGGCAAAACGTGTGAGAGTATTCGAATGAACTAGTCGCGGAATAACTGCCAACAAACTCAGCCTTCAGATAAAACTTAGCCTTGCAACGAATTAAGTTCAATACATTATGAGGCTAAATTGTATTTGGCTTTCAAACCAGGTTCAAATGGTTAATTTTGGCTTCAACAAAATTTATACACACCCGAAGTTCTTTGATTCAATCTATTGCGCGTGCTGGTGTTTTTAGAAGCCTGTATTAAATTGCACTCATATCCTTCTTAGCTGTTTAACCAAAAGGAGTTTTTTTCTTTTTTTTTCACCGATAATCTACTTCATGAAGAGAACTATTAGACAGGGTACCAAAACTTTTTATATCTAGCGTGGCTTATCTTTCCTTTTCAGATAATGTCTTCTAATTTTGTTTCGTATCTGCAGTTTGTGACACACGTTTATAATATTCGACGTCTCTAATATTCGGCTTCTTGGATGTAATATGTAGTGATAATTATTGAATGAATGGAAAATATGTTTGATTAGACAGCTTAACAGCATGGTCATTAGCTTCCATTAATACACTACTGGACATTAAAATTGCTACACCAAGAAGAAATGCAGATGATAAACGGGTATTTATTAGACAAATATATTATACTAGAACTAACATGTGATTACATTTTCACGCAATTTGGATGCATAGATCCTGAGAAATCAGTACCCAGAACAACCACCTCTGGCCGTAATAATGGCCCTGATACGCCTGGGCATTGAGTCAAACAGAGCTTGGATGACTTGTATAGGTACAGCTGCCCATGCGGCTTCAACACGATACCACAGTTCATCAAGAGTAGTGTCTGGCGTATTGTGACAAGCCAGTTGTCAATCTGTGAGGGATCTGAAGAATGTGCTGGCCAGGGCAGCAGTCGAACATTTCTGTATCCAGAAAGGCCCGTACAGGACCTGCAACATGCGGTCGTGCATTATCGTGCTGAAATGTAGGGTTTCGCAGGGATCGAATGAAGGGTAGAACTACGGGTCGTAACACATCTCAAATGTAACGTCCACTGTTCAGAGCGCCGTCAATGTGAACAAGAGGTGACCGAGACGTTTAACCAATGGCACCCCATACCATCACGCCATGTGATACGCCAGTATGGCGATGACGAATTCACGCTTCCATTGTGCGTTCACCGCGATTTCGCCAAACACGGATGCGACCATCATGATGCTGTAAACAGAATCTGGATTCATCCAAAAAAATGACGTATTGCCATTCGTGCACCCAGGTTCGTCATTGAGTTCCCCATCGAAGGCTCTCCTGTCTGTGATGCAGCGTCAACGGTAACCGCAGCCATGGTCTTCAAGCTGATAGTCCATGCTGCTGCAAACGTCGTCGAACTGTTCGTGCAGATGGGTGTTGTCTTGCAAACGTCCCCATCTCTTGACTCAGGGATCGGGACGTGGCTGCACGATCCGTTACAGCCATGCGGATGACATGCCTGTCATCTCGACTGCTAGTGATACAAGGACGTTGGGATCCAGCACGGCGTTCCGTATTACCCTCCTGAACCCAACGATTCCATGTTCTGCTAACAGTCATTGGATCTCGACCAACGCGAGCAGCAATATCGCGATACGATACACCGCAATCGCGATAGGCTATAATCCGACCTTTATCAAAGTCGGAAACGTGATGGTACGCATTTCTCCTCCTTACACGAGGCATCACAACAACGTTTCACCAGGCAACGCCGGTCAACTGCTGTTTGTGTATGAGAAATCGGTTGGAAACTTTCCTCATGTGCCCGCATCTCGTGGTCGTGCGGTAGCGTTCTCGCTTCCCACGCCCGGGTTCCCAGGTTCGATTCCCGGCGGGGTCAGGGATTTTCTCTGCCTCGTGATGGCTGGGTGTTGTGTGCTGTCTTTAGGTTAGTTAGGTTTAAGTAGTTCTAAGTTCTAGGGGACTTATGACCACAGCAGTTGAGTCCCATAGTGCTCAGAGCCATTTGAAGCATTCTGAACTTTCCTCATGTCAGCACGTTGTAGGTGTCGCCACCGGCGCCAACTTTGTGTGAATGCTCTGAAAAGCTAATGATTTGCATATCACAGCATCTTCTTCCTGTCGGTTAAATGTCACGTCTGTAGCACGTCATCTTCGTGGTGTAGCAATTTTAATGGCCAGTAGTGTATATATAATGGGAAAATTTAGAAATTTGTGGTAAGTTCCTATGGGACTAAACTGTTGAGGTTATCAGTCCCTAGGCTTACACACTACTTAATCTAACTTACGCTAAGGACAACATACACACACACACACACACCCATGGCCGAGAGAGGACTCGAACGTCCGACGGGGGGAACCGCGCGAACCGTGGTAAGACGCCTAAGACCACGGGGCTAAACCGCGCGGCACGTTTAATGGTGCGAGTTCAATTACAGTACTATAAATGTAAATGGCAAGCAACACAATTAGTGGTACCAGTCAGGTTGGTAAGAAAGCGTTCCTGTCGTCTCTTCGATTGGAGTAGTACGGCCGTACGTACGACCATTTATTGATCGAATGAAAGTCGCGCGTAGGATGGGTAAGACTCGGAAGACGGTGTACATATATTCGAGGCCAGCGTCATGAGGTACTCCTTCCTCTTGTAGTCAAGGAACGGAGCTTTTCACAGGTCACCACGTCAGGAGTTCACTACGAGGACTTACAAGGGAACATCCCAATCGCACCCCCCTCAGTTTTAGTTATAAGTTGGCACAGTGGATAGGCCTTGAAAAACTGAACACAGATCAATCGAGAAAACAGGAAGAAGTTGTGTGGAACTATGAAAAAAAGAAGCAAAATATACAAACTGAGTAGTCCATGTGCAAGATAGACAACATGAAGGATAGGGTTATCTCAGGAGGGCCGTGATCCCGTGGTTAGCGTGAGCAGCTGCGGAACGAGAGGTCCTTGGATCAAGTCTTCCCTCGAGTGAAAAGTTTAATTTTTTATTTTCGGACAATTATTATCTGTGCGTCCGTACGTCCGATGAGAGGTAACTGCGCCGTAGTATGATGACGTTACACCTAAACAAACATCGAAACACATGACGTCAGTCGACTACAGCGCACGGAAGAGAGAGTGTTCCTGCTAACGAGGCTCCCTGGCTGGCAGCTGACTGTTCACTACTTCGGACGAGAGTGCATTAAATACTTGAGATGCATTCCGTGGGCAATATGAATCCGGCAAATATAGCTCGCGACTTCAATAACAATGTCAATGAATATTTTCCGAACTGTAAGGCATCGGAAAGTTCCTTAAGGGATCGAACGATTGTCGAACATTTGTATGATTATTTCCTACATTTGTTGATAAGCAGTACGTGTGGTGATGATTGTCTGAAAATAAAAAATTAAACTACTCACTCGAGGGAATACTTGAACCAAGGACCTCTCGTTCCGCAGCTGCTTACGCTAACCACGCGACCACGGCACTCCCGAGCTCACATTCTCCTTGATGTTGTCTATCTTGCGCATGGACTACTCAGTTTGTATATTTTGATTATTTTTTTCATAGTTCCACACAACTTCTTCCTGTTTTCTCAATTGATCTGTGTTCAGATTTTCAAGGCCTATCCACTGTGCCAACTTATAACTAAATCTGAGGAGGGTGCGATGGGGAGGTTCCCTTGTTAGGTTGATTTTCAAACGCTGTGTGGGCGACAATGATCAAAATCGCTTTCTTACATTACAACAGCAGACTGATTGGCCACTGCACAGAAAGTAATTCACCATTTCAATTCTGGACAAGAACATACGAGAATTCATGCGATGCAGACAGTTTTATCGCTATGAAATACATGAATTGTTAAGCTGAAGTCTTCACTTCAGATACCTCTTGAACCGCTTATGATGTCGTAGCTCTGTTTTCAATCAAATGAATGTTACCTAGATAAAGGTATTTCGAAAATTCCATTACCCTACATTAATTATTTTTTGGTGTCGTGACTTTTGTGTATAAGGAGCAGTCAAATAAAAACAAGACAAATGGAATAAAAATAAGTAAAGTGTTCATTATTTCAAAAGTAATCCCCATAACTTAATACATTTTTTCCCACTGTGAGACAAGACGGCTAATGTCTTCATGGAAAAATGTTAGCAGTTGTACCCAGGCGTGCACCTCTTTGTCCGAAGCAAATCGACGGCCACGAATATCTTTCTTCGAGCTCCAAAAGTATGTAAATCACTTGGGGAGAGATCGAACTGTATGGAGGATGTGTAAGAGCTTCTCAGCAAAACTTCTGCAGCGTAATCGAAACAACCTTGGCACCATGTGAGCGAGCATTGTCTTGCAACAAAACGATGCATGAAGCTAAAATTTATGTCACATATTAAGGTCTTCGTCCCTTGGTGGTGTGGAAAATTTAAGCTTCTAAGTCAACGCAATCAAAAGATACAGCCTCTTATGTCACACATTTTGATACTCGAAAACTCACTCACCAAAACCCATAGCGTTCTTCTCTTTGACCTAGAATCATGTAATTTAACAAGAAGTAAGTTTTCACAGTACAAGTAACAGAAAAAAACCGAATATGGTTTATTTTTTAATTATATCACATAAAATATTTCTTGGCATTTTTAGTCTGTCTGTTAAGACTTATTTTCTCCAGGAACGAAAATAGGTATCAAGTTGAAATTTATGTCAAATACTAAGGTCTACGGCCCCTACGGCTCTAATGAATTTAATGTTCTAAGCCAGTGCAATCAAAAGATACAGTCACACATTTTGATACTCGTAAAATTACTCACCAAACCTGTATAAAACGTGTACATGTCGGGCCCTGTGGTCTAGTGGTACAGCGGGTTCCCGGAAACGGAGAGATCCCCGGAGCGAATCTACGTCGGGCCACGGATTTTTCAGTCTTCGTTTTAACTTAGCCTTTACCTCTCAACGATGTGATGAGTCGTCAGGGACAAAACTTGGATAACTGGGGTAATTTAGGAACAAGTAAATCGCCGAAGTGGTGTCCAGTAGAACGACTTGCACCAGGCCATCGACCCCACAAAGTTATTATTATTGTCTACATACATAATTAAGTTTATACGAAATCCTCAGATCGCCAGTTCTACTCGCACTTGTCCGTTTTTTATGTTTATTTCCAATCTGTCCATTTGACTCACCATTATACCACTCTCAGACAAAAAAAATAAAATAAAAACAGACGCACCATGAAAGTATTAACCGAATGGGAAGAAAATCGATAGATGTGACATACCTGTACAGATAAACAGAAAAATTTGATTATTTATTCAAGAGAAATGGCTTCACAAATTGAGGAAGTTAATAACGCATTGGGTCACCTCTGGACATTATGCAAGCAGTTATTCGGTTTGGTATTGATTAAGAGAGTTTTTGGATGCCCTCTTAAGGGATATCGTGCCATACTTCTCCAATTGGAGTGTTAGGTCGTCAAAATCCGGAACCCACAATGCTCCAAGCGTTCTCATTTGGGGAGAGATCCGTTGACCTTGCTGGCCTTGGTAGGGTTTGGCAAGCAATAGAAACTCTCGTCGTGTACAGGTGGGCATTATCTTGCTGAAATGTAAACCCAGGATGGCTTATAATGAAGGGAAACAGAACTTCGCTTAGAATATCGTCGACGTACTGGTATGCTGTAAGCGAGCCGCAGATGTCAACGAAAGGGGTCCTGCTATGAAAAGAAACGGCACCCTAGACCATCACTCCTGGATTTCGCGCCGGATGGTAGGCGTCAGTCTGTTCGGTATCCCACCGCTGTCCAGGTCTCTCCATACACGTCTTCGGCCTGGAGTCTCACTGACTGGACTAGAATTGTCTTAAGTGACGAGTCCCCTTTAGAACTGAGCCCCGCTGACCAATGAAGACGTGTCTTGAGACGACGCGATAGCTGTGGGTTTCCAACCTGATTATCACCTGCCACACCGCCCGCCAGCAAGGAATGATGGTCTGGGGTCTCATTTCTTTCATGGGCCTGATTGAATCTGATAGTTCCTTTATGAGATGCATGTCCGCTCTGTGTAAGAAAATGCGTAAGCTAGCATGCTAGCCAATCACCTATAAACAGCAATTGATCTGTCAGTCAGATGAGACACTGTTTCCGTTTGTACCCCTCAAAGTTAAATTTCTGAGCCGAGCCTATGGGACAAAGGGGCCAACTTTCAGTCATCCCCTAGTACTGTGATCACATGGAAATTTTTCACGAACGTTTACTAGAGCAAGAGTGATAGGGCGGTTTGCAAAACCCACTTGCGTGTTGCATAATTGTTATGGAGTTTTGATCCTCTTATAGAATATCCTTGTGTCATAACTATAAAGTGTGCCTCTCTTTCCGCTATCTAATCCGAGATGTGTCTCACCATCTACCGAGAACACAGATTCGTTCAGCCCCGCCCGTCCTGCCGCTGCCAGGTTGACCCATCCAAAACGTCTCATTATAAGACGAACGAAAGGGACATATCTAAGTTTGCATCTAGTCTCGCCATTTAAATAAATCTTGGCGCCTTGTGGAAGTCGCCTCAAACCACCACAGGAATACGCAACTGTCTCCTATTATCAGGGAGTGACCTTCTCATAGTGCGGGCCATCACTAGAGTTGTGTCCCTGCCTATACAAAGCTCCCTTCACAAAGACTCGTCCCAGCATGGATAAACTCAGGGCTGTTGCTGAAAGCCGACTTCGAGTTAAGAATTCATCCTCTCATAGCGTGTGATAAAGAACGCTCGTACTTTGGTTAGATAAGGAAATCAATCCAAATTAAAATCAGAGAATTAGATGGAGAAAATCTCATACATTGATCATCCAAAGTTCCTTCTGATAATGTTCATTGCCTTGCAAACTCCCATCCTGTTGAAGAAGAGGGACTTAAACAACTTAAGTTGGGGTTCATCTCAATGTTGTTGCAGACCGTCGATGGTCAAACCCTGCACTCCAGTTGGCTGAGCTGAAGCCAGGACCCACCGCGTCGTTTCTCGTCAGGAGGCCGAGCAAGTTCAAGAGCGTCAAGGGCAGTGCAGAGTGATACAGCGATATTCGCATACTTTACAGTAATTCGATGGGTGCAGTGTAGTGTTGGCGTGCCGCCCGTAGCGTTGTCCCGCGAGTCCAGCCGGCTCAGCAAATCCTGGTGTGCCGACACTGCTGCTGATATCATCAAGGCCACTCAGCTGGAAGCCGGCTGCGCTCTCCCTGGTCGCCACCCGCCGATGCGTCGCGTCTTGCGTCGCGTCTTGCGTTCCGTAGCTGCCCGCGATTCCGGAGACTGCTACAGTCCCTGGTCCTCGCCGCCCTCTGCCCCGTTTGGCCTTCTCTGTACGAACGTGGGATGAAGGTGGATATACTGGTCACCCATGGCCCTCGGGCCGGCACTGCTCCCAAGACAGGTCCGGACTCGAACCCGCGCCCTCCTGGATGCGGTGCTGCAACTTGCCGCTAGTGGTGCTTGCCAGATGGCAACATCCGCCGCCATCTCCAGTACTGCCGCAGCGCTGCCGCGCCTCCCTCAGCGTACGCCTTGCTTGGATCTCGGTACGCCAGGTGGAAAGTGAACGTGGCCCGTCCTGGACCCGCTGCAACCGCTGTCACCACCCCCCTTCAGGCAGACCGTGCAATCTCCAAGTACCCAGCTGCCATTCCATCCTGCCCTGGTGTTGTGTCCCCGGAGGCAGAATACACCCGGAACAAGTACATAGAAACAAAGTACAGGTTTACACAGAATATTTACAACATTGCTGCCAGACTGGCCCCTAGAAGCGTATACCAGCACAGGTCCGACCCGACTCTTGACTGACCTGAGACACCCCCTCTCAAGCTAAAAGTGCCTGACTATTTATACTATTTTTCTCCTCGCTTCTGAGGTAGTGTCAGAGAGAGGGGGTAAATTCCCACACATCAGCCACTTACACATCGCCACTCCCCACTCTGGCCTACTGCCTCGCCTCATACATTGCAATAAATTAAAGCAACGCTGCAGTTCCCTGCCTCTATGTTGCTTCTACTAGCGCAGCAATGTAACGACGCAGCTAGTGATTAGAAGGAGCCTTTCATTACTTCCCACATAAGATGAAAAAATGTGCCAGTACTTGTCTCACTAGAGATAATGTAATGCAAAATATGCAATAATTTCCTTTTATATAATTTTATCATTACTCTATTGTAAACTATGATCAGTTTGAAACCTAGAAACAACGAAGAGGCTTCGCCCCGCCGTAGCTCTCAGTGGTTCACAACCCTACAACAGGCTACAGCAGTCCACTCACCCCACTGCCGCCCCACACCGAACTCAGAGTTATTGTGCAGTTCAGCCCCCAGTGGACCCTCCTGGGAACGTCTCACACCAGACGAGGTGTAACGCCAAATGCTGGCGTGGTAGAGTAATTATTGTGTGCGCGTACATGGAGACAGTGTTTGCGCAGCAATCGCCGACATAGTGTAACTGAGCCGGGATAAGCGGAACAAGCCCGCATTCGCTGAGGCAGATGGAAAACCGCCTTAAAAACCATCTACAGACTGGCCGACGCACCGGACCTCGACACGAATTCGCCCGGCATGGCTTCCCACCCAGAAAGCAGTGCGTTAGACTGCACGGCGCCCGCCTCTCGTGGTCGTGCGGTAGCGTTCTCGCTTCCCACGCCCGGGTACCCGGGTTCGATTCCCGGCGGGGTCAGGGATTTTCTCTGCCTCGTCATGGCTGGGTGTTGTGTGCTGTCCTTAGGTTAGTTAGGTTTAAGTAGTTCTAAGTTCTAGGGGACTTATGACCACAGCAGTTGAGTCCCATAGTGCTCAGAGCCATTTGAACCATTTAGACTGCACGGCTAACCGGGCAGGCTACTCCCCCACTTGTTGTTATTGTCATGTGATGTCGATGACTTAATCTCAAGTAGATTACTTCTTGGATCCGTTGAACTGAGTCTCTACTCCTGATAGAGCCATGAACCTGTAGTTATCTTTTCTCGGTTCTGGTCGCCATTGATTTGCATTTCCTGAGCTCCGCCCATTTCATTTTCTCCCGTTAGAGCTTTCTCTACAATTACTCGTTTTTCATCCTCCACTATTACCCTCATTCCATTTTTGTTCTGTGCTGGTCTCTTCCAATTCAACCTTGTCTACGCACTCTTTCATAACCAATAAATCGACTCTAACTATGTCCTATATTCTGTGATAGACTCTCATAATAGTTGGATCATATCCTGAACCTCACATGGTATGATACTCCACCTTGTGCAATGAATTCTTAAATGCCTTGATGTCATGTTAGTTCATCTGTAAAGAAGACGACATATAGTCCGTAGTGCGACATTTTCTTGAACACTGCTCGATTGTATGGGATCCATACCAGGTCGGATTAAAGGAAGACATCAATGCAGTTCAGGAGCGGGCTGCTAGATTTGTTGAAGGTTGGTTAAAACAACATGCAAATATTACAGAGATGCTTTTCGAACTCAAATGGGAATCCCTGGAGGGCAGGCGACGTTCTTATCGAGGAATATTATTGAGAAAATTTAAAGAACCGGCATTTGAAGCTGACCGAAGAACGAATCTACTGACACCAACATAACATTTAGCGTAAGGACCACGAAGATAACATGCAAGAAATTCGGGCTATATGGAGGCATATAGATGGTCGTTTTTCCTCGTTTTTCCTTTGCTCTATTTTCGAGTGGAACAGGAAAGGAAATTACTAGTAATGGTGCAGGCTACACTCTGCCACACAACGTACAGTGGCTTGCGAAGTACGTATATAGATGTAGGTATAGAAGCAGATGTCATCTTTGCAGCATTCCATCAGTATGATGTGCCAAAAATGGACTGGAAACTTGGTAATACAGATGCGGGCCAGTTTCACTGGGTTTCACGGTTGATATAGTGACTGACTTTGCTGCACTGTATACTCGAAGACTTTATGGGACTGGGGGACCTGAACTGGCTGTAGTCTGGCATCATTATTATTCTGTACTTCACTTGATCCTGTGTCGCCTGTGTTCAATTCTGCGATAAGAAATTATGATAAAACTCATTATAAGTCACACATTCTCTAGGAGCTAACCTCCTTCTTAGGACGGGTTCCCCCTCTCAATACCCACATGAAAATTCCGTTCGATGTGGATGTAGATGTAGTTCTGTCGGCAGATGTTTGAAGCGATCGCTATAAGAAGCAGAAATCTACACAGATACCAGTCTTTGAATGCTGTCCCCTATTTTGAGGGGAACCGAAGTTGCAATCTTCCTACATGTCGGTCATGAACCTGAAGATGACGTAATATATCGCCGAAACAGGCAGCCCAATAAAAAAACACTTTGGAATTTAGACGGCTGTTTGATTTGACATTCTGTACTGAACAGCCAAGTTCCATAACCATCTCTGAAAAGACATACAGAGACATCCAAAATCTAAAATCTGTCCCGCTCTAGGGGACTGATGACCACAGATGTTAAGTCCCATAGTGCTCAGAGCCATTTAAAACATTTTTGGGTACATTTTCACGCACTTTGGGTTCATAGATCCTGAGAAATCAGGACAACCACCTCTGGCCGTAATAACGGCCTTGATACGCCTAGGCATTGAGTCAAACAGAGCTCGGATGGCGTGTACAGGTACAGCTGCCCATGCAGCTTCAACACGATACCACAGTTCATTAAGAGTAGTGACTGGCGTATTGTGACAAGCCAGTTGCTCGGCCACCATTGACCAGACGTTTTCAATTGCTGAGAGATCTGGAGAATGTGCTCGCCAGGGCAGCAGTCGAACATTTTCTGTATCCAGAAAGGCCCGTACAGGACCTGCAACATGGGGTCGTGCATTATCCTGCTGAAATGTAGGGTTTCGCAGGGATCGAATGAAGGGTAGAGCCACGGGTCGTAACACATCTGACATGTAACGTCCACTGTTCAAAGGGCCGTCAATGCGAACAAGAGGTGACCGAAACGTGTAACCAATGGCATGGCCATGGCGCCGGGTGATACGGCAGTATGGCGATGACGAATACACGCTTCCAATGTGCGTTCACAGCGATGTCGCCAAACACGAATGCGACCATCATGATGCTGTAAGCAGAATCTGCATTCATCCGAAAAAATGATGTTTTGCCATTCGTGCACCCAGATTCGTCGTTGAGTACACAATCACAGGTGCTCCTGTCTGTGATGCAGCGTCAAGGGTAACCGCAGCCATGGTCTCCGAGCTGATAGTCCATGCTTCTGCAATCGTCGTTGAACTGTTCGTGCAGATGGTTGTTGTCTTGCAAACGTCCCCATCTGTTGACTCGGGGATCGAAACGTGGTTGCACGATCCGTTACAGCCATGCGGATAAGATGCCTGTCACCACGACCGCTAGTGAAGTGATACGAGGCCTTTGGGAACCAGCACGGCGTTCCTTATTACCCTCCTGAACCCACCGATTCCATATTCTGCTGACAGTCATTGGATCTCGACCAACGTGAGCAGCAATGTCGCGATACGATAAACCGCAATCGCGATAGGCTACAATCCGACCTTTATCAAAGTCGGAAACGTGATGGTACGCATTTCTTCTCCTTACACGAGATATCACAACAACATTTCACCAGGCAACGCCGGTCAACTGCTGTTTGTGTATGAGGAATCGGTTGGAAACTTTCCTCATGTCAGCACGTTGTAGGTGGCACCACCGGCGCCAACCTTGCGTGAATGCTCTGAAAAGCTAATCATTTGCATATCACAGCATCTTGTTCCTGTCTGTTATATTTCGCGTCTGTATCACGTCATCTTCGTGGTGCAGCAATTTTAACGTCCAGTAGTGTGTATTAGCAGAAGGTTGGAGGGTGTAATACGTAGATCAATAGCAGGGCTCACCGTATGTAAGATATATTAATAGTTAATCCATGATCCTGGCAAGTTAAGGTACGTGCAAGGTTATATTACATATGTGGGGAGTGGCTTTATACACAAGTAACTGTCCTGACAGGACACCTGTAAAAATCCAGAAATAGTACATTTTGCAGTGCAGACCGCTGCGAGTATAAGTACAAGAAGACAGTCAGCAAGATTCTGAAAGGTACCGAGAGTAATACGAATTGATGTCAACTCCAGTGGCGTGGCCAGCTGTGCTACATTTCCCAGTTTAGGATCTGTGGCGCGAGCAGTCCGTTGGAGGTGGTCCCACAGATTCTCGACTGGGTTTAAATCTTGGGAGTTCCTTGGCCAGGGAAGTATGGTAAACTCATCCTGGCGCTATTCGACCCATACTCGTGCGTTGCGAGCTGTGTGTCTTGTTGCTTTGTCCTGCTTGTAGATGCGAAGGAAAAACAATTTGCATGTAGTGGTGGACATGGACCCCGATGACAGATGCATACTTGTGTTGAAACATTGTGCTTCCAGAATGACGAAATCACCCTTAGAATGCCACTAAAACATTCCACAGACCATAACCGTCCCTCCTCCGGCCTGTGCTATTCCGAAGATTGTCACAGCGTGTTTGCTTTCAGACGTTGCACGCCATTCACATCAACGGCCATCTGTCCGATGAAGCATAAAATGTGATTTATGTGAAAAGGCCACCTGTCACCACTCAGTGGACGCCCAGTTGCGTTAGTGGCGGATGAACACTACTCATCACGAGTGCATCGAACCAGGTGCCCGCTGTGGGAGTCCATATGCAATAATATTCGCTGAATGGTCGTTGAGTAGACACTGTTGTTAGCCCCTTGGTTAATCCGGTCGGTCAGTTGCTCAACAGTTGTAAGTTTATTTACCTGTGCACATCTCGGCAGCCGTCGTTCACCCCTGTCATCTATGGCCTGTGACAACTGCTGCTGACTACTGGGACAATATTAATTTGCTGCTGCAGGACGAGGCCTACAAAAAAATGGAGAAGGACCCTACAACAGCTGTGACTGGAAAGACCATCAGTCTTGTCAACAGCACAGGTCGGGACCAGGGCCTGATAAAAAGGCTTTACCCCACAGCTCCGGTTCCAAATGGAGGCACTACCACGCCATATATAGAGACACGATACATTCTCCTTCCTATGGCATAGCCAAACACCTGGCACAACTACTCAAGCCTCTCGTGGGTAAATGTCACCACCACATCAAGAATTCCACGGAGTTTTTTTAAGACACTCAAGGAATGCCATCTTGACAAAAATGATATTATTGTCAGCTTTGACGTCATATCCCTCTTCACGAGCGTACCGCTAGAGAACTACTTGAAACTGCTTGAGAATCATTTGGACGAAGACACAGTGGAATTATTCCACCATGCACTCACAGCCACATATTTCCAGTGAGGGGGCAAGTTTTACCAACAGGTGCATGAAGTCGTCACGGGATCCCCATTGGCACCATGTATCGCCAACCTGTACATGGAGTACTTCGAGGATATCGCCTTGGAAGCAGCACGCCTTAAACCCAAGGTCTTTTATCGGTCCGTGGACGATACTTTCGCTGTCTGGCCGCACAGTGAGGACACCCTAAAAGAATCTCTCAACCATCTGAACAGCATACACGGAAACATCAAGTTCACAATGGAATTAGTAGAAAATTGGTGCTGATCTTTCCTCGATATCGTAATCAAGAAGAAAACGGATGGAACACTGGGACAATTGGTTTACCGAAAGAAAATACACACTGACCTATACCTCGACGCCAACAGCTGCCATCACCCAGCGCAATGGTTCAAATGGCTCTGAGCACTATGGGACTTAACATCTGTGGTCATCAGTCCCCTAGAACTTAGAACTACTTAAACCTAACTAACCTAAGGACATCACACACATCCATGCCCGAGGCAGGATTCGAACCTGCGACCGTAGCGGTCTCGCGGCTCCAGACTGTAACGCCTTGAACCGCACGGCCACTCCAGCCGGCACTATCCTTGTCCACAGAGCTCATGACATATGAGACAAGAACACCCTACTTACTGAGATGCAGCTCCTGAAGAAAGCCTTCCAGAAGAATGGCTACACCGAAACCTAAATTAGACGCGCTCTCAATATGAGCAAGAAGAAGAAGGAGGACGTTCGGGAAGAAGAGGGCAACAAGGACCTGGTATACCTCCTGTACGCGGGGCCGTCCACGGCAAAGATTGCCAGGATACTGGAGAAGAACGAGATCAAAACCATCTTCCGTCCACCAGCAAAAATCAGGAATATGCTGGTCTCAGTGAATGACAACTTGTGTCTAAGAACACCGGGTGTCTACAGCATTTCCTGTGAATGGAAAACAATATACTGGACAGACGCAGCCTTGCATCACACAACGCATCTCTGAACATGTGAGAAGCGTTCGCCTCTGACAAAAGGAAAAATTCGCAGTAGCGGATCGCATCCTCAGCGAAGAACACACGTTTCAGTTTGAACAAACAAAGATGCAGTGTAGAGCGAAAGGTTTCTGGGACTAATAAAGAGCCAGTGGAGATACGAGTGTCAAGGATAACCTGGTCAACCGGGATAGCGGATTCCAACTCAGCACCGCTTGGGACGCAATATTAGCAAGAATACTACGAGAGAGCACCGATGGCGGCCGATGGAATAAATATATAGCACCGAGACGAGACACCGAGACACGGCGCTCCTGACTCTCCCCCACCACGCGCCGGTCGAACTGTGGAAATGTTTAATATGAAGGTCCATTGTGCTTGCTGGTGTTTTTCGCGCTCGTAATTTTGTATGAAATACAACTTTATTTTGATACAAAAATTCGAATTTTCAAGACCTGTGAAACAGCTTTGGAAAAAGACATTTAGTATTTCGGCCTTTAGTCTGTCATCCTCTGTTTCAGTACCATTTTGGTCACAGGGTGTATGGACATTTTGTTTTGATTCACCTACCGCTTTGACATAAGACCAAAATTTGTCAATGGAGAGAAGTCTTCCGAAGTAAGAGTGATTTCAGGTGTGCCGCAGGGGAGTGTCGTAGGACCGTTGCTATTCACAATATACATAAATGACCTTGTGGATGACATCGGACGTTCACTGAGGCTTTTTGCGGATGATGCTGTGGTATATCGAGAGGTTTTAACAATGGAAAATTGTTCTGAAATGCAGGAGGATCTGCAGCGAATTGACGCATAGTGCAGGGAATGGCAATTGAATTTCAATGTAGACAAGTGTAATGTGCAGCGAATACACTGAAAGAAAGATCCCTTATCATTTAGCTACAATATAGCAGGTCAGCAACTGGAAACAGTTAATTCCATAAATTATCTGGGAGTACGCATTAGGAGTGATTTAAAATGGAATGATCATATAAAGTTGATCGTCGGTAAAGCAGATAACAGACTGAGATTCATTGGAAGAATCCTAAGGAAATGCAATCCGAAAACAAAGGAAGTAGGATACAGTACGCTTGTTCGCCCACTGCTTGAATACTGCTCCGCAGTGTGGGATCCGTACCAGATAGGATTGATAGAAGAGATAGAGAAGATCCAACGGAGAGCAGCGCGCTTCGTTACAGGATCATTTAGTAATCGCGAAAGCGTTACGTAGATGATAGATAAACTCCAGTGGAAGACTCTTCAGGAGAGACGCTCAGTAGCTCGGTACGGGCTTTTGTTGAAGTTTCGAGAACATACCTTCACCGAGGAGTCAAGCAGTATATTGCTCCCTCCTACGTATATCTCGGGAAGAGACCATGAGGATAAAATCAGAGAGATTAGAGCCAACACAGAGGCATACCGACAATCCTTCTTTCCTCGGACAATACGAGACTGGAATAGAAGGTAGAACCGATAGAGGTACTCAGGGTACCCTCCGCCACACACCGTAAGGTGGCTTGCGGAGTATGGATGTAGATGTAGATACTTGTCGGCCATGTACGTGTACTTTGATAAACAACTTTATGAAACATTTTCGAAGTCACGCCTACACACACACACACACACACACACACACACACACACACACACACACACATGTTCCTAAGCCTTACAGCTGGAGACATGTACATTAAACAAGGCAATGTACTATTGCTTGCTCCACAACTATGTCAGCGTGGTACTCTCAAACATCATCCATATTTATCAGACTTCTCTCAGATTGTCTGTGAATAAGATGGTGCCGAGAGGAATTAGTGTGCCTTGGAACCTGCTATGATCAATCTTTAATGCTCGTCTGTCAAGAGCTCGGAAACCCGCTTGGATTCTTCAGTCTGAGGGACTCCGTGACAAGACGAGTCACTGCCATCATCACAGCGAATGGAAGTGTTAGACGTAACCATCTATGGGTCTAATTCAACTACCCATTCGTGTATGGGGTCCAGAATGAAGATTTAAAACTTGGAAAGTAGTATTAGGAAAACTGAAGCTGTCGCGCCCTTTCGTGAGACGTGACTAGAAACTCAGATGGTAACAGTATTGTGGGCTAAGCGCAAGTTTGTGATTCGAGTCCCGATCCGTAATACCACTGTAATCTGTCACAATAGTTCAGTCTACGTAATTTTTACTAGAAAGGTTTCCATGTGCTGTAACTGGTTCATTCTTCTGCACAATGTTTCCACGATTATCCTGGTGATAACGTCAGCATCGCATTTGAAGTTCAACGATGACGTAAAGGATTATAGATAATGCTCCCTGTTCATATCCAATTTCGAGTCCTAGTTGCAGTCATGTTATTACATACCCAGTAGAAATTAGTTTAGCAAAAGGAGAAGGCGGACCAGAAAAATTAGTAGCCTTCTTTCATAATTATTTCAGAGGAATTACAGTAAAAGTAAATGAACTACAGACAAACGTTGATCATGATATTTCTTTAACTCTCTGATCGTCATCTATGTAGTGACTGTTCCTCTAGCCCGTTGCGTCATCTCTCAGTTCTATGTGATTCGTTATTAGTAAATAAGAGGAGCGTGACTTTTTTCCATATTTAAAGTTCATTCAAGAGTATTAATTTATCAAAACACTGCCTTGAACTAATATTTAGAGGTTACAGAAAAACTGACTCATCAAAGGAAAGTTTTCATTATGGTCTTCCAGTTAAAGCTATAGTGTTTCTTCGTCAGCTGTTATAGTGTGATAATTTCAATCTGTGACAAAGACGTCAAATTATTTTAACGTTGTAACTTAAATATTAATCTTAGAATGATTGTATGAGGCGTATTCGGAAAGTGAGGTCCGATTAGGCGTGAAATGGAAACCACTGTGAAAATTTGATGGAACTTTCCACAGATGTGTTGGACGGTGTCTTTAGTGTGCCCGTCGATCGCTTCACCAGGCTCTTTTCAGTTCAGAGCGCGAAGTGATCTCGTAGATATGCCTAAAACAACAGTGTCTCCTGCCAAGTATGTGGATCTGGTGAGAGATTTCGCTTTCTGTGACGAGGGTACTGGAAAGTTTGTACAACGCCACGACAAATGCCTAATTCGGAACGGTGACTATTTAGAGAAATAGCACATTAGGCTAGAAGTCATAGTACAGATAACATAAACGACGATTATAATATTTTGCTAGAAGCCTTTACCACTTTCCTGCTAATTCTTTAACATTAAAATGTCGCAAGAAGAAATACGGTATTAATAAGTTCACAACTAATGGAAACAGAATATCAGGTAGAATAAAATAGACAGTTGACCATAACATACCAGTTTCAGAATTTAACTACAGAAAATAATATAAACTACAGAAGAATCTCATCGAAAAATTTAAAACCAGTATTATACAAGGAGAGTAGGGTGTGCACATAAAACATTAAGCTGTACAGTCCTTATCCGAGCAGACTATTATCTGAAATTTGCGAACAATGAGCAGCTCATATATATATATATATATATATATATATATATATATATATATATATATATATATATATATATATATACGGGGGGCGTTCAGAAAGTAAGCTCCGATCGGTCGCGAAATGGAAACGACTATGAAAATCCGATAAAGCTTTGCACAGATGTGTTGGGTAGTGTCTCTAGTATAACCCCAGTTAGCATCACGTCGCTCTTCTCATTTCTGAGCTCGCAGTGAGTGCGTAAAGATGTCTAGAAAATAGTGTCTGCCGCCAAGTACGAGGGCCTGGTGAGAAATTGCGCCTGAAGCTATGCAGCTAACATTACATAACTGTCGTGCTGTTTCTTCTTCAAGACAATTCGCAGCCGCATTCTGCAGGGACAATGAAGATTCTCCTGCATCGTTTTCAAATGGAAATGTGAGATTACCCACATTACAGTCCGCAATTGTCTCCCCCTGAGTTTCATCTCTGGTCACATGAACCGCTGTCTTTGAAGACAACATTTTGACACAGACAACGAGGTGTAGGCCAGCGTGGAGAATTGGCGGAAAGCACTGGCGGCTGCCTTCTATGATGAGGCTATTGAAAAGTTGGTACAACGCTATGACAAAAGTCTAAGTCAGAACGGCGACTATGTAGAGAAGTAGCTGAAAGGTGTAGCTAATTGTTACAAGTAAAACATTTCTGATGTTCACTGTGGTTTCAATTTGGCAATCAATCGGAGCTTACTTTCTGAACAGGCCTCGTATATACGATCTTCAATAGCTCGTGTTCTGAGACAGTTGTTTTGCACTAAGATACGGAATGGAGGCAACGAGAAAACTGGAATGGACCTTAAACAATTGCCCCACCAGTGTTGAGGTCCGGTGTGCCGGCCAGCCTGTGGATGGTTTTTAAGGCGGTTTTCCATCTGCCTTGGTGAATGCGGGCTGGTTCCCCTTATTCCGCCTCAGTTACACTATGTCGGCGATTACTGCGCAAACACTGTCTCCACGTATGTGTACACCATGATTAGTCTATCACGCATTTTGGGTTACACTCGTCTGGTACGAGACGTTCCGTGGGGGGGGGAGGGGGGTGGGGCGGGAGGGGGCCAACTGGGGGCCGAATCGCACAATGACCCTGGGTTCAGAGTGGGGCGGTGGTGGGGTGGGTGGACTCCTGTGGCCTGCTGTTGTGGGGTTGTGAACCACTGAGGTCTATAGCGGGACGAAGCCTCTCCATAGTTTCTAGGTCCCTGGTTTAATACACAATACACGCTTTTGAAGACAAATTGCTGGAATCAGTATCTACACTAATCCGCCACGCAGATTCGTGCCTGGGACCGGCACGCCTTCCCGCTCGGGAAGTAGCGCGTTAGACCGCTACTATAAAATATCTAGGAGTAACTATCCCGAGCGACGTTAAATGGAATGACCATATAACATAAATAGTAGCAAAAGCAGATGACAGATGGAGATTCACAGGAAGAATCATACGGAAGTGGAACTCATCCACGAGGGAAGTGACTCTGGAGGCGTTTTTTCAACTGATGTTTGTGTATTGTTCGTCAGTTTGGGATGCTTACCAAGCAGGATTGATAGAAGAGAGAGAGAAGAGCCAACGAAAAGCGGCGTATTACGTCACGGGATCGTTTAGTCGGTGCGAGAGCGTTTCAGAGATGGTCAACAAACTCCAATAAGAAACGTTACAAGAGAGGCGTAGTACATCACGGAGAGGTTTACTATTGAAATTTAGAGAGAGCACTTTTTCCTTACTTCCTCCCACACACAATTCGTGAAATAACCTCGATGAGAAACTTCGAGGAAGTAGAGGCTTCCCGAAAGTCATTCTTATCGTGTGTATTTCACGAGCGGAACAGGAAAGCGGTGATCAGTTAGTGTTATCAGAAGTGCCCTCTGCCACACATCGTTAGAAGGCTTGCGGAGTATGATGTAGATGTAGATATCATGATATGGCAACGAAGCAAGAAATTTCCCGCCCCTACATCTATCTATAAACTGGTTTACAGAATGGACGTTTTAATTACGTGACCAGTGACATTAATGTTATTAGCTCGCGTGTTTCGTTGTTCAAGAGAACTGCGTGCAAACGGTTGCGTTATGTGTGACCGTTTTTTGAACATCTCGTGAGAACATCACGTCAGTACTTACAGAAGTTTTTATAATGTGCTCCCTTCACAAGTAGCTGTAGCCAAAATCTCGAGGAGACACATTTGACATTCATTCACTATGTTGCTTAAACACGCATTGCTGTGGATATGAATCCCTAGAAGAATAGTGTGATTGAGTAGTTATAACATGTAGAAACTTTTTCTGTAACTCCCGCAGTGAGTATGCACCGACCATTTATTATTTATTTTGTTTCTTGCTAGTATACATAAGGTCTGCTCTCTAGAAATAAAAGCAGACCATAACTTTTTATTGTTTATAGCAACTGTTACTTTATAATTTTGTTTGGTCACCATTTTTAAAGAAATAACAATTTCCAGCAACTAAAGAAACATTTGACGAGATGGCAGGTTACAGGGGTGGACAAAAAAATCTAAACACCGCGAGAAATGCATTCTGTGAACATAAATGAAGATGCTAGCCAAGCCTGCAGGTTTCACTCTTGTATTTGAGCACGAACGACACCTGTGGAATGTTTTCAATACGTTTCAAGAGTCATTCGTGGTCAGAATAGGGTTCTGTGCAGTTGTGAGTGCTTTATGGTGGAGCTAAGTGAATTCGAACGTGGACAGGTTGTCAGTGCTCGTAGGGTTGGAGCTTTCGTAACCAAGGGAGTCGCAGAGTTGGGAGTTTCAAGAGGCACCTTATCGAAGCTCCTATACCGTATACAGGGGAAGCGGAAAAAAACATCCGCTAAGTCACAACGCGGAAGAAAGTGTGTGTTGAGTGATCGTGACAAGCGGCCACTGATGAGGACTGTGACGAAAAATAAGAGGACGAGAGCTGGAAAAGTCACTGCAGAACAATATGTCGCAACGCGATCCCTACAGCACCAAATAAAAACGAAGGGATTTCCATAACGTGGGAACTGCAGGGCGAGCTGGAATTTCAGAACCTCTCATCGGTGATGCAAATGCCTGTAACAGGAAAACGTGATGTCGAAACCGTGATATCTGGACTACAGAGCAATGGATGAATATCCTTGGGCCATATGAGTGTTGTTTCGCATTGTTTCCAACTTTTGGCCGAACTGATGCCCCAAGAATGGAACATGGCGTGGTTTCGATGATGATTTAGGCACCCATATGGCGGTATTCCATGCGATCCATGGTTACCCTGCAAGATCGTTTTATAGCCACAAATTATGTGACCATTTTGGCTTATCATGTCCATCTTATGGTACAATGTTTGTTCCCCAACGGTAATATTGTGTTCCAAGCCGACAGGGCACCTGTTCGAACAGCTCTAATCGTCCAAGACTTTATTTTGTGAGCACTAGGATGAATTGTCGCACCTCCCCTTGACGCCAAAGTCACCAGAAGTCAATATTATTCACCTCCATCAACGTTACCTAAACTTGGCGCTATTTTGCAGGGAGAATGGAATAAGATTCAATTGGAAACCATATAGAACTTGTAGTTATCCATTTCGAGACGACCGGAAGCTGTATTGAATGCCAACGGTGTTTCTACACCGTGTTAGGCTTGTTAATGTGTTGCCCAACCACTGTAGTATTAGATGACACGACTAAATTTCATTTTTCTCCGCTGTTAAATTAAGTTTTAGTTACAAAAACTACACTGAAAACTGTAAATTCAACTTCATTTTCCATCAGTTGGTAAATGTACCTCCACATAAAAAAATATTTCCTTTCTTAGTTAATGTGGCTAATTATGCGTGACAAAAAACGTAATACGTTCCTAAGTAAACACTGTACATGTAATGTTTGTACCTCCTGTATAAATAATATCTGTGTAATTCTAACGTAATTATTCTGTGTTTGCGACATTCGGTTGTAATTTGAAAATGGTCTAAGAAGCCGAAAGCCAATTCGTAACGAAATATACATAATTTTACCGATGTTTAGAAAGAATTTTTTGTTTAATATTAATATCAAGTTCTGTCGAGCACTGACGTAATTTCAAACTAATTCAGTAATTACCAAGATAACACTACTTACTATCTAAATTTATGAACGCATTAACCACTCACGAGTTAATAATTACGATCTCAGTCCTTTCTTAACTGCACTTTACTTAAAAATAAATTACGCCGGTGTTACGGCCTCTGTTACTAGCACAGTATTTCTCGAATGCGTAAGACCTCGATCAGGCTCGTAACTTCGTAACACTGAAAATGCAGATAAAACACCTTCTGCACCATCCAAAATTTTCGCCGTTTAACGTCCGTTGATAACTTCGCACTGTACTTCTGATTCTGAACCTATAAGCTGTATTACAGAAACTATATTTAATACGTAATCGATGTAATAGTGTATTTATTTCTGATTGTATATAATGGATTGCAGTTATAATGAAAATATTGTAAATTGGTGGGTAATAGCCAAGGGAACTTTATTTAAATGTACCGATAGCAACGACGAAATGGTAGAAGCTGTTCCGCTGTTTATCTTTGCGTATGGAGAGTCTCTGTCGTGGTTGCGAGCAGAGAGGAAGCAGAGCAGCTTGAGTGGTGAAAGAGTTCGGAAGTGTTTGTTGGGCGCTCTCCCAGACGAGGTGTGCAGCTATGCTCGCGCCAGTGTAGACGCGCCTGATTCGTTGGCCCGCAAGCATTGAGAGCACGGTAAGAGCAGACAGGCGGAGAAAACTGCAGTTCCAACTAGTGCCTGTCCCGTAATTATCCGTGGGTCTTCAGACGACTCAGGGTTCTCAAACAAAAGCTGCACGAACAGTGGCACATCAGCGTTGTCGTCGGTTACGTTCTTCGTCGTCCGCACAGCTACAATATCGTAAGACCGTCAACTGACAGATATAGTACTGTAGAGGCTTTACCCAGTTGCATTTCTTTCAAAAAGTATGACTAACTTGAATAATAACTTGCAATAGTCAAAACTTATAGGGCATCTGTGTTGTCGCTGTCCTTCGACATTATTACCAGGCAAGGTCCCTTTGCTTTCCATGCAATCACCGAGTGTCGTAAGAATATGAAAATTGATTAACTTTTTACTGCCAGTTTTGTGTGTTTGCTAATGACTAGTTTCAGTCTAAATTTTCTGCCTAAGTAACTGTTCATTCTTGTATTAACTAATTAGCAATTTTGAGTATTAGCTTAATTCACTTAAATTAACGTAAAATTTCACTGGAAAAACTAATAACTATAGATACAGCACAAATTAAGAGTGCGCAATTTCATTTATTCTGTATTTAGCTTAGCGAGTGACTTATGCTGGCTTCGTATGTATTTTATTGTTGTTATTTTAAAAGAAAAATCAGTTGCTCGTTTGCTTGAAGTAAATTCAATTCAATCTTTCAATAATCAAAAGTAAATTGCTTTCCTTTTTCGAAATTTTGCAGTTTGTGACACTGAAATATTGAAAGTCATTTTTTTACGTAACGAAGTTTAAGTTAAGCCAGTCATTTATTTAACCAGTAACTTCATTTACTTTGCTTTCTGATTCATATGTTTTCTCGTGAACTGTTGTGTTGTGGAAATGCATGACAACCTTCTGTTGGTGCCCTTTTCCTCCCCGTGTGGTTCGTGAGCGATTGCGCTACATCACTCTTATTTCAAAATTATCATCAGTATTTAGCTTAAATTTAGCTTCTTCCTTCACAAGGGTCTGTTGTAAACTTTCCTCCAGCTAACTAATGTTATTTTCCTCATCGTAAAATTTCATTAGGCACTGCGATCACGATCAGTTATATCGCAGTATACACTCCTGGAAATGGAAAAAAGAACACATTGACACCGGTGTGTCAGACCCACCATACTTGCTCCGGACACTGTGAGAGGGCTGTACAAGCAATGATCACACGCACGGCACAGCGGACACACCAGGAACCGCGGTGTTGGCCGTCGAATGGCGATAGCTGCGCAGCATTTGTGGCTCTGAGCACTATGGGACTCAACTGCTGAGGTTATTAGTCCCCTAGAACTTAGAACTAGTTAAACCTAACTAACCTAAGGACATCACAAACATTCATGCCCGAGGCAGGATTCGAACCTGCGACCGTAGCGGTCTTGCGGTTCCAGACTGCAGCGCCTTTAACCGCACGGCCACTTCGGCCGGCCAGCATTTGTGCACCGCCGCCGTCAGTGTCAGCCAGTTTGCCGTGGCATACGGAGCTCCATCGCAGTCTTTAACACTGGTAGCATGCCGCGACAGCGTGGACGTGAACCGTATGTGCAGTTGACGGACTTTGAGCGAGGGCGTATAGTGGGCATGCCGGAGGCCGGGTGGACGTACCGCCGAATTGCTCAACACGTGGGGCGTGAGGTCTCCACAGTACATCGATGTTGTCGCCAGTGGTCGGCGGAAGGTGCACGTGCCCGTCGACCTGGGACCGGACCGCAGCGACGCACGGATGCACGCCAAGACCGTAGGATCCTACGCAGTGCCGTAGGGGACCGCACCGCCACTTCCCAGCAAATTAGGGACACTGTTGCTCCTGGGGTATCGGCGAGGACCATTCGCAACCGTCTCCATGAAGCTGGGCTACGGTCCCGCACACCGTTAGGCCGTCTTCCGCTCACGCCCCAACATCGTGCAGCCCGCCTCCAGTGGTGTCGCGACAGGCGTGAATGGAGGGACGAATAGAGACGTGTCGTCTTCAGCGATGAGAGTCGCTTCTGCCTTGGTGCCAATGATGGTCGTATGCGTGTTTGGCGCCGTACAGGTGAGCGCCACAATCAGGACTGCATACGACCGAGGCACACAGGGCCAACACCCGGCATCATGGTGTGGGGAGCGATCTCCTACACTGGCCGTACACCACTGGTGATCGTCGAGGGGACTCTGAATAGTGCACGGTACATCCAAACCGTCATCGAACCCATCGTTCTACCATTCCTAGACCGGCAAGGGAACTTGCTGTTCCAACAGGACAATGCGCGTCCGCATGTATCCCGTGCCACCCAACGTGCTCTAGAAGGTGTAAGTCAACTACCCTGGCCAGCAAGATCTCCGGATCGGTCCCCCATTGAGCATGTTTGGGACTGGATGAAGCGTCGTCTCACGCGGTCTGCACGTCCAGCACGAACGCTGGTCCAACTGAGGCGCCAGGTGGAAATGGCATGGCAAGCCGTTCCACAGGACTACATCCACCATCTCTACGATCGTCTCCATGGGAGAATAGCAGCCTGCATTGCTGCGAAAGGTGGATATACACTGTACTAGTGCCGACATTGTGCATGCTCTGTTGCCTGTGTCTATGTGCCTGTGGTTCTGTCAGTGTGATCATGTGATGTATCTGACCCCAGGAATGTGTCAATAAAGTTTCCCCTTCCTGGGACAATGAATTCACGGTGTTCTTATTTCAATTTCCAGGAGTGTAGTAGGCCGATTAGGAAGGGGGAGGCTACAACTTCTACAGGTCTTTAATAGTTTCCACAGGTCCGCAATACGTTTTCAACCTACCATTTTATGCCACTTTCAGCGCCGGACGTGCTCCACCTCTGAAGTTACATTCATAATTCCAGCAAGAACAACGCCGAAAGGCCGGATAGGTGTTCAGAAGACTAGTGGAGATTTATCTTCAAGGAAAAGAGAGAATAGGCACTGACTCGTCACAAATAATTACATAAATAAACGTAAGTGAAGATCCCAAGATAGATCGTGTTGATTTGCAGGTGATGGGATAATAAGCGTTGGGAAGGTTGGACGTTGCAAGCTCTGTGACACCCGAACTGTTTTCTTCCCCGATATGTGTCATTACAGCAACCAACGAACACTAAACGAAAGGACACTCGTTAATATTTAGTCAGAATCAGATTCACAGCTGAGAGCTTCCCTATAGCCTTTTCGAAAAGCATCCATTCATCACCTGTGGTACTTCGATCACTCCCGCAAAAACTCACACACACAAGGCTCCTCGAACCTTCATCATCCGTCAACCTTCAAAGCTGTAGATGAGTTAAAATTGTCTTCACCACTTATGAAATAGAAAAAGAAATAAAGTCTCGTCTCATCCTACACATCCGTGAAGCCCCTTGCACCAGAAATAATTCCGGCTCAAGCTATATCGTCTGTGTTCTTTCAGAACTCTAATTCCCCAATTGATCATCTCCTATTCGATTATCCTCTTATATTCAAAAACTGTAAAGATGATTTTTCCAATGCTGTCTCTGAGGCTTCTCATTACTCTAAGTGTCCCAAGCACAGTAATCACCCATTACCACAAACATTGTCAAAATATTCATTTCCCTCATACATGCAAAACCTGCAATTAATTCTGTATCAGGTATTCTCGTAATTGCAAATCATAACCACCACCTCTTAAACACAATTTACAGTCCCGCTCCAAACTCACCCAATCAGTAAATTCCTTCTGTCCACCACCCACAGCAGAAAATTTAATTCGTAGCTGCAGATTTATCCTCCCATACATCCATTCTCCCCAGCGTTCCCACATCCTAAGCCTGATTTGTCTCGTAGCCATCTCCATTTTTTGGTTAACGTCTTGCAGCAAACAAGGTTCATTTCCCGTTTAAACACCTCGCCGTTCTGATTATATCCTTAGACTTATTTAGTATAAAACTCATGTTTTCTCTGAGCTCCTTCCTTTCTGCTTCTCTCTCTGCTATTAGTATACCATTTAAAATCCTGCCGCTCATAATCTCAGACATTTTTCAAAGTCTCTACCTACTTCTGACTTGCAATAACTAACGCATCTACACGTCGCCAGAGTTGGACAAGGCTGCGATTTTGTTTTACCTAATGAAACGGATAAGGCTCCTTTAGTGCCATTGCATCTGCAACATTACTGAGTAGTTCATTATAAAAGACCCGTTGAACACTTTATCGGCGTAAATTTTGTACATTTATAAAGAAAAGATAATAGCCTGAAATACGGTTAAGAATGCGCAAACCACTTTGAAATTTCACTATTCGTTCACTGCAGTAGTATTTCATAAAACCATTGAAATTTCAAATCAGTTAACTAGTTAGTGAATATAAGTTAATTACATGAAATTTATATTGAATGTTTTGGATGAGGTTGCCTCATATTAAATTACAATTGATTCCAAATTTGAACTGTTGTAGTGGCCTTCAGTCCGAAGACTGTTTTAGTGCAGCTCTCCACGTTACTCTACCATATGCAAGCCTCCACAATTATTATTGATTACTGCAATCTACATCCATCTGAGACTGCCTTCTGTGCCCCTTCAATCCAAAAGGTTTCGAGATTGGAAATTTTTGGAAATTTGTGGTTAAGTTCGTATGGGACGAAACTGCTGAGGTCGTCGGTCCCTACACTACTTAATCTAACTTAAACTAGCTTAAGGTAAAGGAAAACACATACACCCATGCCCGAGGACTCGAACCTCCGACGGGGCGAGCCGCGCAAACCGTTGCTAGGTGCCTGAGACCGTGCGGATACCCCGCGCGGCTTCGAGACTGGATTAATAAAAAAAAGTGAAGATGGTGGTTTAAATGCTTCAGGAGTTCTTCATAGTCTTTCTCCAACTTGAGTACTCTTAGAACGCACAGAGCGTTGTGCAACCAGGAGAAACTGCCAGAAAAGTTCTTCTTTTTTATGTTGTTCAACTCGCATATCACACTGGCTTGCATGTCGCTTATGTCATCAGAGCGTTTGCTGTTCACGTGAATTTCTGCATTTTATCATTTTCCGGTAGGTTCTAAATGATAACACTAAGTCTCGTCAGTCGTGATGACATTTTTTTCCAGAAAAGAATTGTCCGCGTTTTGCATTATAGCCAAATTGCGGCAGACGTCCTCTCGTCGTTGGTTTTGTTCTGGCGTGAAGGAACTTTTTACACACTTTTCTCTTTTTCAAAACAATCTAGAGAATGTCTTGAACACTTGATCTAGAGGCGCTACTCTATTGTGGTTTGTGACACAACGACGCGACCGACGTTGAAACGCTAGGGCCGGAAAGTTCATTACTTAATACTGGCTGCTCACAACCGACTGGTCGATTGCACATCTGTTGTTTACAGTTGTTAGCTCAAGTTGTCACCATACTTACTGCGTTGACGTCGCTTATACGCCAGGAATAAAATCAGACACGGAACTTTTTGGACGAATGTTGTATTCATTCGTTGGTCTCCCTCTGTATCTCTTACGCCACATCCCTGTTTCCATTACAAAACTGACGATTCCTTCATGCCTTAGGATGTGTCCTTTTTGACAAGTTGAACCGCAAATTTCTTTTCTCCTCGCTCTGATTCAGTACCTCCTCATTAGTTACTGTATCTACCCATATGACCTTCAGCATTCTTCTGTAGTACCAAATTTAGAATCCACTACTCTCGTCTTGTCTGAACTTCTTATTGTCCACGTTTCACTTCCGCACAAGACCACATTGCATACAAATACCTTCAGAAAAGAGTTCCGAGCACTTTAATTTACATTCAACGTTATCAAATTTCTATTTCTCAGAAATTTTGCTGATTTTCTTACTGTTGCCTGTCTGCATTTATATCCTTCCTACTTCGACCACTGTTGGTTTGGTGCCCAAATGATGAAACTCACTGACAGTTTTTGGTGTCTCATTTCCTAATCTATCAGCATCGCTCGATTTCGTTCAACAACATTCCATTGCTCTTGTTTACATTTTGTTGGTGTTAATCTTATAACCGCTTTTCAGGATACTTTCCATTCCGTTCAAATGATCTTCCAGTTCCTCAACCGTCCCTGACAGAATTTCAATGTCTTCGGCGAACATCAATGTTTTTATTTTTGACCCCTAAATTTTAATTCCCTTCTGAAATTTCTCCTTCGTTTCTTTCACAGCTTGCTCAGTGTACAGATGAGTAACTTGAATTACGCTCACTCTTTCACATTAATTTTATCATGAATACAGTACTGATGTTTCACATGTAACAATAAACGCAGTAACCCAATTGCAATGCTGTTACAGAGACACATAAAAGGAAAGCACGTAAACCAAGCAGACATATTGGTAAAGATATTATCACATAGCAATTTAAAATCAATATTTAGCAACATGAAATTTTAAAAAAGTAGTTGAATGGTTATATAACTGTACTTTACAAATTGTGTTAATAAGAGTCGTTGAAAACTTCAGATTTATATTTAGTATGTTAATTAATTTTATGATGCAACATCGGAAATTTATGGACCGCCTTCAGGAACCTAATAGTATTTTACGAAATGGATAAGTATCTACTTTCACTTGGAGCATACATTAATAGAATCAGTGTTATCACTGGCCCATGTCCCAATACAGCTCTGTATGTACATTGTCTTTCTACGCACGATGCTTTTTAAAAATGAATGCGACCTGCAGACAGTGATGAACTGTCGGTGATGGCGTAGTTGACAATAATTTTATTCCATACAACACTCACGAATGATTAGTATTAGATTGCCAGTGGAAGAACATTGCTACTGGATCCCTCGAGTCACTTTCATCCCAATTACCCACCCATTTCCAATTATGAGAGCTGAGCAGTCTTCAGTGGGCGTAACTGCAAATTTGCTGAACTCTGCGGCATGTTTTCCATTTCGGCTCGGTCTGACAATCCGTAACAGAATCTTGACAGCTTGGCGCAGTTACCTCACTCTTTGCATCCTGCATCGAAGATGCTGGTTTTCAATCTGAGGTAATATTGTATCTTTGTACCGCAGTGTTATTTTACCTACCCTCTGAACAGGGAGCAGTAATTATACTTTGTTTGTATTCGCTATTCTTGAAATAAAAATGTTTGCGATCATAAACAGATATAAGAATGTAAAGTTTTAATTATAATGGACATCATTTCTAATATTAAATAAAAAGGAAAAAATCGAACGTTATGTGAGAGTGTGTAACATTGTACTGTATGTGTTAGAATCGCGCTCTACTGGGGCTGCCAGCATCCCTCCTGCGATCTCATCATTGTCTCCAGCGTGCATCGGCATCAACCGACTAACAGCACCAGCAGCATCAGAAATAAAGCATCACCTATACTCTATAGCATTAGCCATCTCCTACTAGCAACACCAGTAATAATAAACTCCGGAACAGCATGGAACCTCACATCAGCGTCTGTGGATTATAAAATCAATGACTGTGATATAAATTTCTGTATCAAATAGCACATGCTAATCACTACTCTTATATCCTAAATCTCTTCTGCTACTTCCGTAGTACTGTAATGTCGTTTTCATGTAAACCACCAGAAAGTTGCTAAAATTTTTATTATGCTGCAACTAGATTTGACACTTTAGAGCCTAATGCGGCAAAATCTGAAGTCTAAAGAACTGCATACCACTTTTCCATTATTGTAAAATATATATAATATCTCGTTAGTGCTATGAAAGTAAGAGCCCCTGGTGGGCACATCATCATTTAGTCCTTTGTTTCGACATCTCTAACTAAATACGGAATATATTATATAATTATGGACAAGCGATATACGCCGTTTTAAACTTTAAATTTTACCAGATTAGGCAGAAATGTTCGAAACTAGAAGCAGCCTGTTAGTGGTATTTCTGTATTTATCATTGTCCACTTTCTTGATTACAGCAATGGACCATTACACATAGCATTAAATGTATGTGAATTTTCATTGCCGGCCGCGGTGGTCTCGCGGTTCTAGGCGCGCAGTCCGGAACCGTGCGACTGCTACGGTCGCAGGTTCGAATCCTGCCTCGGGCATGGATGTGTGTGATGTCCTTAGGTTAGTTAGGTTTAAGTAGTTCTAGGGGACTAATGACCACAGCAGTTGAGTCCCATAGTGCTCAGAGCCATTTGAACCTTTTTTTTTTTAATTTTCACCAAATCTATTTATTTTTCCCCCTCAACTTTTTTCTGTTCTGAACACTGAAATAAGTTTAGAATGTCTATAATACTACTATCGCTCTAACATTTAGATGGCTATACGCTACTCGAGATGTGGTTCACCTATGGCGTCTCCTTGCTCCTACAGTCGGATCTACCTCTACTGTGACAGAAGAAGAGCCATAGGTATTCGTTACTTCAAATTTTCTGACTAATTTTACAGTTAGTGTCAAACATATATGTGCCTTTTACTAAAGCAGTGGAGCACAACCTAAAAAATATTGCACTTCCTTCATAATGAAACAACCAGTTTAGAGTCACAAAAGTAGCATCAGGCAATGGCTAATTGAAACAATGGGTGATAATGTTTGGTTTGTGGAGCGCTCAAGTGCGCTGTCATCAGCGCCCGTACAATTCCCAATTTTTACAGTCCAATCTAGTCACTGTCACGTATGATGATGAAGACAGCACAAACACCAACCCGGCGGGAATGGACCCCGGGACCCCGTGATCCAGAGACAGCAACGCTAGCCACTTTCTTTTTGTGCGTGACCCGACCAGGACTCGAGCCCGAGATGTCCTGCTTACATGGCAGACACTCTATCCGAATTACATGGCAGACACTCTATCCGAATTTTTTTCGATGAAGACATTTCCATAAAAACTGTCAATCTGCATATTTATACTATAAACCAATAATGCAGCTTCAATGTTTTACGTTTTAGCACTATTAGACACACAGTCTGACTGTCACATAGGTTCTGGACATTAGCTTATAAAATTTCAAAAACTACTTTCTGAAGTAGCAAAATCACACACCAAAATTTGCAGTAAAAATTTAAATAATATCCTTAAGGTAGCTACAATACATCACTGTCACCGCAGTCTTCTTTTGTTATATTAACCAGTGCCCATTCTTTCACATATAATTTTTAACATATTACCGAACAGTTTCTTGTGATTCAAATACACTCATGTGGTACACACTGTGGTACTCATGTGTACCTTGAACTCCATGGTGCTGTCGAATTCTAGTTTGTTAATGACGTAATTAACAAAATTTCCCAGCAACCAGTACACAGAGTTATGTTTTGCCTCTGGGAGATAGCGTGCTTCAGGCCTGTGGATCAATGACAGCGATATATTCTCAGGAGATGTCCTTGTAATCAGGATCCACTTCCAACTATTCATGTGACCGCTGCAAGTGTATCTATGAATTATTATGTCAACTAGATGGCATTGTTGACATAAATTTGTTTCACAGAGTCCGACTGCGTACACTCTTTCATTGGTGCTAACTATGTTGTTAACTGTTTTGTACTTATGACGTTTTTATATTAGACGTGAGCACATTAGAACTAATGTTTTTCCGAATATCAGTCCAAACAATGTGTGGAAACTGTCGCTCTATTTTGTTCCTTCCTTCGCTATTCTTTCGTTCCCGCATTATGGCTCTTGATGTTAAGTGTCGTGACTGTCTGATGTCAGCACTAACATAACTGAACTCAACATAGAAAACCTTCAAATTCTGTAAACGACTGCTGATATTCTGCACGTCAATCGGGGGAAGCAGGCTTCGAGGTTTAATGATCTCGAAAGGTTGGCTGGTGACACTTTCTCGCGAGTCTCTTATTAAATTAACTTGCCTTTTGATAAAAAGTGCAGAGACTTTATCCGTTATATGAGTTAATCCTAGTACACCATTTTTAGGATCTAAAGTGGCTACTTTACCAGGTACTCTGAACACTTCACCTTTCCACAAAGGCTTTGTGATTTTGGACATTATTCTCCTCGCTATCATTCTCGGTATTGGAAACAGCTGGGCAGTATAATATTTATTTATTTATTTAACCTGGCAAGATTAGGCCCATCAGGCCCTCTCTTACATCTAACCAGGCATTCTACTTTTTACATACATACATATAGAGTTTATATTCGTAGACGATAAGTACTGTTATAAGTAGACATTATGAAAGAGACAGATTTTAGATAGGAGTGCTAGCAGCACGCAGTATGAGGGGGACTGTTGGTTAAGGGAGGAGAAGAATAGAGACATGATGAAACATAATTAATGAAATATAAAGGAAAAGAAGATTGCGTGGCTAATAGAGATAGATGAAGAGAAAGGAGCGAGATAGGAGACACTTGCTTTGCTATTTGAGAAAGGAGAGGATTGGCCTTGTACATTAATTTTGTGGAAAACATTATGAGGATGATAGTAAGAAATGCTTCAACTTCTTCTTAAAAGCAGCAGGGGATTGAATTTTGCTCAAGGTAAGGGGCAGTTTGTTCCAGAGGCGGACAGCGGCGACTGAGAAGGAATTTGCAAAAGGTTTTGTTTTGTGAGTGGGCACAGTTAGGATACCAAATAAGAGTGACCTCGTGTTACGATTATGATTGCATGAAATGTGTTTAATCTCTGAAGCAAGGTACTGGGGTGCTTGCGCGACGTGGAGTCGGTGAAGTAGACATAGTGTGTGGTAGTCACGCAATTTGTCCGGCCGCAGCCACCCTAGCTGCGAGTATAAAGCACTAACATGATCATATCGGCGAATGTTGCAGGTGTAACGCACACAGGAATTCATGGTTAGTTCTAGCTGTCTTTTGTTTTCACTACTCATGCCTTGTTGAATTACATCACAATAGTGGAGGTTTGGTAGAACGAGTGCTTGCACGAGCTGGTGTTTCAAGTCCTGTGGAAATACGTCCCGAAACTTTTTGAGAGCATAGAGACAAGCGGACGTCTTCCGGCACACTGCGACTGTATTCTCCGAGCAGTTGAGATGCTCATCCAAAGTTACACCCAAGTTCTTAACTGTTTTCTGGTATGGTATAATAAGCTTTAGAAAGGATGCATGGGTTGATATACTTTGTCTTTTTTCTTCATATACGGAGTAAGGTTCTCCATAATGGCTCCTTGCACTTTATCTGCTGTAACATTTCAATTTAAAGTCGTCATTTTCATGGGGCATGCTGTCAGAATGATCCCAAGTGCTTTGTGTTGTCGGACTAATTTTTCCCACTCGACTTTGATATTATCAAAACCTCGATAGTACGTATCAGTCACTGTTGCTAGCATGGTTACCTCTTCATTACTCCTTATAATTACCCCTGTATCGTCAGCATAGGCTCTTATAACTGTTTAATTTCCTGATAATGTTAAGCCTTTTAATCTAGCATGGACATATCGGAGGAAAGGTTCCACTGAAATGGCAAAGAGTTGCGTGAACAGAGGATTTCCTTGAGGAACACCTCGTTGCATTTGTATCGGCCTGGGTTGTTGACAATTCACCGCTGTTTTTGCATTGATTCCAGTTGCTATGTTCTTTATCAACTGTATGACCCCATCGCTGAAACCTATTTCCTTCAACGTCTGCAGAAGATATTCATGATTGACTACATCGAAGGCTTTATAAAAATCTAAAACAAGTAAAACACACAATTTGTGTGTTACAGAAGTTATTGCAATGATATACTTGAATTTTGCTAGATTTGGAAAAATGATTCTGCCTTGCGCGCAGTTCTGATATTTACTAATAATTTTATCTGTAAGGCATGAAATTCTTCCAAGGATGCATCACTACTTTTATTTACATAATATAGCTCGCAATAATAGCGATAAATCTCGTCCATGATATCCTGCTGGGTTCTGAGAATCGTACCGGTTTTTGTTCGAATTTCATCAATAAAAGTCCTCCTTCCGTTTTTCGTATGCTTCACTAAATGATATAAGGAAGTAGTTTCATCTTCTGACACCGAATTTGCCTCCGATTTTATTTTCAACCCTTCCATTTGATTTCTCTTGATATTAAGTAACTTGGCTTTGACATTTTTGATGTCTGCTATCCGAAGCGAGGAACCTGCTGAGACCTGATCATATAGCTCTCTTAAAATGGAGTAGTAATATACCTTAGTGCATTCCGTTTCTCTTGCGCTCTGGGCACTGTATTGAATAAGAAACTTCCTCAACTTTGGCTTCGCCATTTTAACCCACCAGTCGAAAGCAGTGGCATATCTACGCACGCAGGTATATTGCAGAAGCTTCTTTAATCAGGTCTTCTAAATCATAATTTACTAACAAGGAAATGTTCAAATTTTGTCACGGAAGTTCCAAGATTTTTAGAAATACATAATCTATCAATCCTGCTACGAGATGTTGCCGTGACATAAGTGAACTCTGGACTCGCATTCGGGAGGACGACGGTTCAATCCCGCGTCCCGCCATCCTGATTTAGGTTTTCCGTGATTTCCCTAAATCGCTCCAGGCAAATGCCAGGATGGTTCCTGTGAAAGGGCACGGCCGACTTCCTTCCCCGTCCATCCTTAATCCGAAGAGACCGATGACCTCGCTGTCTGGTCTCCTTCCCCAAAACAACCAACCAACCATATGTGAACTCAACAGTGGAGGGGTATTTGATTTCCCATAAATCCTTTAATTCTAAACCAGTAACTAGTTGTTTTAGTTCACTTGAGAAATTAAAATTAGGTAGATGATCTTTTCGATTTAAAACACTATTAAAATCACCTCCAAGTAATAACTGTCTTGGATTTCTCCTTAACAAGTATATCAGCTCATCTTTGAGGAAACGTACCCTGTCTGCTCGGTGAGAACTTGCTGTAGGGGCATACAAGTTGATGATAGTCACATCACAGATATTTAGTCCTATTCCCATTCCGGTTTCCAGTCGTTCCATCTAACTTACTGAAATCCCTTCCCTCACCAAAACTGCTGTTCCAACACTTGTTTCGTGAGACACATTTGTGTAACTGACATAACCGGGAATTACTAAATCCGACTTTCTGACTTTTTCTCCAGTGATTCGTGTAGGACTGTTTCGTACCG
Source organism: Schistocerca nitens (assembly GCF_023898315.1). Classification (NCBI taxonomy): domain Eukaryota; kingdom Metazoa; phylum Arthropoda; class Insecta; order Orthoptera; family Acrididae; genus Schistocerca; species Schistocerca nitens. The sequence continues at coordinate 623,734,133 of NC_064616.1, read as the reverse complement.
AACATTTGGGCTTGGGTCGCCATTTTCCGGATTTTCCCTTCCTTTGGTTACGAGCTACATTCACATTTGGTTGAGTTTTTATTTTACTTCGCGGCTCATCTGGAGCAGCAGCTGACGTTTTCGCAATTCCTATTGCTGGCGCCTGCCCTGCGATGTTGACCGTGATTTCATTTTGGCCACCACTTCCTTGCTCTTTATTAATATCACTTACGTCCTGATCGAGGGAAACAAATGGAGACGGCAGTTTTGCAACCTCTCCCTGAATTTGTTTACTAACAGATAGCTGCTGATCTTTTCAATCAGCTACTTCAAATGTTGTTTCTTGCAAATTAATACTGACTACATCCCCTTCATTTTATGGCACCATATGTTTATTATCTTTCTGTTCATCAGTTTCCATTCTCAGTCTGCCTTCCGGTTCCTCTGCCTCCTCATCGCACTGTTTTTGCTTGCGAACTGAGGGAGTTGTACAGGACAGCTCGTCCTCTGAACAACTATCAGTTGTCTCCAGAGGTCGTTTTTGCGGTTGCATTTCAGTTTCACGAGTAGGGGTATCAGGGTGTCTCTTTGTTGTTAACGGGGAAATTGACAGTTATCGTGAAGGGGGACATCAGCTTGGCCCGCTGCGTTAACATCCTCAACCAGTTGATCCGCGCTATTCTTTGGTAACAGATCGTTTAAGGTAAGTTTCTGACGCTGTATCAAATTACTTTTAAGAACAACAGTTCGCCTCGGACATTCATGTCTGAAGTGGCCCGTTTCGTTACATATATGGCATGTAGCTTCCTGACCTATAAAAGCAATTTTTGCCTTACACCCACAAACAGTTATGTGAGACGGGATATTTGTCTTAAAGTCCATCTGTACACAGCCGACACCGTTGAAACATTGCAGTTTAAAGCGAGGCGACCATCTTTCATTTACAATTGATTTAACGCCCCCGTAATTTGAAAGGGCTTCCTCAATCTTATCACTTTCAATTTCAATGGGAAGAATCAAGACACTAACGGTTTTGTAATCAATGTCAGCTCTATAGATGGAAACCTTACTTTTATAACCATTTCTATGTACAAAATGAACTTCATAGCCCCACGTTCGTAACACTTTATCAACAGTTGCAGCACTGAATAACTTGACAAAAACACACTATTTTTCCTGATCCAGTTGCCAGGTATGGATGGTTTCAGAACTGAGACCAATTACCTGTGTAATCCAGTCATCTATTTCCAGGGATGTCCGCTGAACAGGACGGGATTCCTTGTGAAATGCAAATACCAGAGTATTCTTCCTTAGGTTTGTAGCCACGGTTAATCCAGCGACGAAATTTCGGTTAATCAACCGAAATTCCAATTAGCAGCAGCCCGACCAGAAGGAGCGATCAGATCTCAAGCAATATGAACAAATACGGAGATTAACGGACGGACAGCACTCGGGAAGCACAGTACAGAGATGTAAACACGGAAGTGCAGCGCAGCAGTAAGCAACGTCCCCTCGCTAGCGCGGCTGAAACGGAATTGATCACTAGACCACGAGCTGCGGACGATTGAAACACTGGAAAGGAATAATCGAAGAACAATCGACAGCTTTGAGGAGTGAAATAGCGAAGGAAACAGAGCATAAAGTAGCAAAAAGGTAGGGCGCAGTGGAAATAAGTGGATAACGTAAGATACACTAAATTTAATTGATGAAAGGAAATATTATAACAATGCAGTAAATGAAGCTTGTAAAAGGGAAAACACACGTCTAATATACGGGGTGAAAAGTATTTAAACCGACAAACTCTGGGACGTTGTAGGGGACATCAAAACAAATATTTTCCCCTAATGTCATTTTTTCCTATGAGGAGCATTTAAACCGGTAGAGGAAGATTTATCTGGCGGCAGATTAATTAAACCAACAAACACTTTCCATTTTTTATGACCAAGAGACAACACATTAACACAACCCAATTTCAATTACTGTAGATTTTCAAAAATGCCTCAATTGACACGTAAACAAAGGTTAAACCGTCGGATCATGTTCTGTCTGACACGGGCAAAAACCCCAGGAGTATCCTAAATTGTTCCTGCTGCTGCTACTATCCGGGCAACCAGGTCCTCTTATGATGCAGCTGGAGTTGCCTAAACAAGGGCCGGCCACGGTGGCCGAGGGGTTCTAGGCGCTTCAGTCCGGAACCGCGCGGCTGCTACGGTCGCAGGTTCGAATCCTGCCTCGGGCATAGATGTGTGTGATGTCCTTAGGTTTAAGTAGTTCTAAGTCTAGGGGACTGATGACCTTCGATGTTAAGTCCTATAGTGCCTAGAGCCATTTGAACCATTTTTGAACATAAACAAGGTTGCGCATCTCTCCCCACACAAAAAAGTCCAGAGGGGACATATCTGGGGATCGAGCAGGCTATGATACAGTACCACCTCTGCCAATCCACGTTTGTGGGAACCGTTGGTTCAGGAATCGACGCACACGACGACTGAAATGCGTCGGCGCCCCGTCATGTTGGAACCACATGTGTTGTCTTGTAGCGAGCGGGACGTCTTCCAGCAACTTCCTCAAACTGCAGCGTTCTTGCTGTGCGACGGCGTCCCTATGTAGGTAATCTGCTAAATGACCCGGTCTCACGCAGACGTTGGTACACAGCAGCAAAGCTCGTATGATGCGGGATACGGCGATTAGGATATTGTTGTTGATAAACCCGCTGTACAGCTCGTCCGTTGTGGTGTGCTACGTAGTACTCACTAACCATATTAGTGTACTCACTCCAGGTGTTCAAATGGTTCAAATGGCTCTGAGCACTATGGGACTTAACATCTGTGGTCATCAGTCCCCTAGAACTTAGAACTACCTAAACCTAACTAACCTAAGGACATCACACACATCCATGCCCGAGGCAGGATTCGAACCTGCGACAGTAGCGGTCACGCGGTTCCAAACTGAAGCGCCTAGAACCGCACGGCCACACCGGCCGGCTCACTCCAGGTGTATCGATCCATTAGTAAACAGAGACAATGCACTACTACACTGGTGGACAGCAGTTGCCTACAACTGAAGAGCGTAATACGCCCTCTAACAACCGTAATACGGCCTCTAACAACTGAAGAGCGTAATATGACCACTGGTTTAAATAATCCTTATAGGAAAAAATGACATTAGGGAAAAATATTTGTTTTGATGTCCCCTACAACCTTCCAGAGTTTGTCGGTTTAAATACTTTTTACCCTGTATAAGATTAACAGGTAGCGCAAATGGCAAAGCATGACGCTACACGAGAGATACAAGGCTGTGGAAACAAGCATTAATATTCGAGACACAGATTTCATATCTGAAAGAGAGGGTAACAGCTTATCGACGTTTATTTATTTATTTATTTATTTATTGTTCCGTGGGACCACATTTAGGAGAAGTCTCCATGGTCATGGAACGAGTCAATACATGAAATTATAACACGATTGTAGAAACAGATAAAATGAAATATAAGAAACATATTCAGGCGACAAGTCGTTAGTTTAAATAAAGAAAATCAAGAATGTAACACTGGAATTTGCTTAATTTTTTAGCTCTTCCAGGAGCTCCTCGACAGAATAGAAGGAGTGAGCCATGAGGAAACTCTTCAGTTTAGAATTAAAAGTGTTTGGGCTACTGCTAAGATTCTTGAGTTCTTGTGGTAGCTTATTGAAAATGGATGCAGCAGAATACTGCACTCCTTTCTGCACAAGAGTCAAGGAAGTGCATTCCACATGCAGATTTGATTTCTGCCTAGTATTAACTGAGTGAAAGCTGCTAACTCTTGGGAATAAGCTAATATTGCTAACAACAAACGACATTAAAGAAAATACATACTGTGAGGGCAATGTCAAAATTCCCAGACTATTGAATAGGGGTCGACAAGAGGTTTTCGAACTTACGCCATACATAGCTCGAACAGCCCGTTTTTGAGCCAAAAATACCCTTTTTGAATCAGAAGAATTACCCCAAAAAATAATACCATATGACATAAGCGTATGAAAATATGCGAAGTATACTACTTTTCGTGTTGAAATGTCACTTATTTCAGATACTGTTCTAATGGTAAATAAAGCGGCATTTAGTTTCTGAACAAGATCCTGAACATGGGCTTTCCACAACAGCTTATTATCTATCCGTACGCCTAGGAACTTGAACTGTTCCGTCTCGCTTATAATATGCCCATTCTGTCTGATTAAAATGTCAGTTCTTGTTGAATTGTGAGTTAGAAACTGTAAAAACTGAGTCTTACTGTGATTTAGCATCAAATTATTTTCCACAAGCAACGAACTTATATCATGAACTACATTATTTGATAATGTTTCAATATTACACACAAGATCCTTCACTACCAAGGTGGTGTCATCAGCAAACAGAAATGTTTTTGAATCACCTGTAATACTAGAAGGCATATCATTTATATAAATAAGAAACAGCAGTGGCCCCAGCACCGACCCTTGGGGAACGCCCCATTTAACAGTGCCCCATTGGGACTGAACATCATTACCACTCTCAATATTGCGGAGGATTACCTTCTGCTTTCTGTTCTTAAAGTAGGAGGCGAACCAATTGTAAGCTACTCCCCTTACTCCATAATGTTCCAACTTCTGCAGTAATATTTTGTGGTCAACACAGTCAAAAGCCTTCGTTAAATCAAAGAAAACACCTAACGTTCGCAACCTTTTATTTAATCCGTCCAAAACCTCACAGAGAAAAGAGACTATAGCATTTTCAGTTGTTAAGCCATTTCTAAAACCAAACTGTACATTTGACAGCAAATTATGTGAATTTAAATGCTGCAGTAACCTTGTATATACAACCCTCTCGATAACTTTAGCAAACACCGATGGCATAGAAATAGGTCTATAATTGTCAACATTATCCCTGTCTCCCTTTTTATAAAGTGGCTTCACTACCGAGTACTTTAATCGGTCAGGAAACCGACCACTCCTAAAGGAAAAGTTACAGATATGGCTAAGTACTGATCTAACATACGTGGAACAATACTTCAGTATTCTGCTAGATACCCCGTCATATCCATGAGAGTTCTTGGTCTTTAGTGATTTAATTATTAACTCAATCTCCCTCTTGTCAGTATCACGGAGGAGCATTTCAGGTAACAGTCTCGGAACACTTTTTTCTAAGAGCGCTATATGATTCCCTGTTGGGACTAGGTTTCTATTTAGTTCACCTGCTATATTCAGAAAGTGATTATTAAGTACTGTACATATATGCGACTTATCAGTAACACGGACATCCCCACTACGCACTGATTCTATATTCTCGACCTGTCTCTGCAGACCAGCCACTTCCTTTACGACTGACCATATGGTTTTAATTTTATCCTGAGACTTAGCTATTCTATCTGCATACCACATACTTTTTGCCTTCCTAATAACTTTTTTAAGCACCTTACAATACTGTTTGTAATGGGCTGCTGCATTTAGATTGTGACTGTTTCTAACGTTTTGATATAATTGCCACTTTGTTCTACAAGATATTCTTATCCCTTTAGTCAGCCACCCAGGCTGCCTGTTTGTGCTAGTACCCTGTTTTGAACGTTCTAACGGAAAGCAACTTTCAAAGAGCACGAGAAAAGTCTTGAGGAAAGCATTATATTTATCGTCTACTGTATCAGCACTATAAACATCTTGCCACTCTTGTTCCTTGATAAGGTTTACAAAAGTCTGTACAGCAACTGGATCGGCTTTCCTAAAAAGTTGGTAACTATATTTAACATGTGTTGCAGCACAAAAATCTTTTAGACTTAAAATTTGTGCATCATGATCTGAAAGGCCATTCACCTTTTTGCTAACAGAATGCCCTTCTAATAATGACGAATGAACAAAAATATTGTCTATGGTTGTTCTACGGTTCCCTTGCACTCTCGTTGGAAAGAATACGGTTTGCATAAGATTATATGAATTAAGGAGGTCTACCAGCATCCTTTTCCTTGCACAATCACTTATACAATTAATATTGAAATCACCACATATAACTAACTTTTTGTATTTCCTATAAAGTGAACCAAGAACCTCCTCTAGCTTTAGCAAAAATGTTGTGAAATCGGAGTCTGGGGATCTATAAATAACAACAGTAAGAAGTTTAGCTCCACTAAATTTAACCACACCTGCACAACATTCAAACACCTTTTCAGTGCAGTACTTTGAAACATCAATTGACTCAAATGGGATACCGTTTTTCACATACATGGCTACTCCCCCACACCGCAAAGAGCTCCTAGAAAAGCTGCCAGCCAACCTGTATCCTGGTAAAGGAAGCCTCTGAATTATCTCCTTATTTAAGAAGTGTTCAGATATACCAATAATTTCAGAGTCAACATCTATAAGCAGTTCACTAACTTTATCTCTAATACCTTGTATATTTTGATGAAATATACTAATTCCCTCATTAATCGGATACCCAAGATTTGTAGAAAGTGGTTTCTTTGTTAGAGAGACTTCCCTTAAGCAGGAATACCTATCAGCTGACTTCAATCTAAAAAAGGTACAGCTCTAACACCCACAACTACCGGAATTTTCCAATGAGTGATCCCACCACCCCCACCTATGCTGTCACCTATAAGTTTTGCCAACCTCCCCTTCCCATACCTGTTGAGGTGCAGGCCATGTCTAGTGAAACCCGTCCTGCTGATAGACTCCACCGACACCACTGAAATGTGACTCATGCCTTCTGTCATCAGCGCACCCCCAAGTCTCATGTTATTACGCCTGACGGCTGTATTAAGATGAGGCCGATCGTGACGCTGAAACAGTTCCACGAAATGCACATTCGTGTTGCCAGTCTGAGTGGCTATCTTTTCCAGGTCACCATCTATGTCATACTCCCCATCCCTATCAATACTATTACCAGCCCCACCCACAATCACTACCTCATCCTCTTTAGTAAAATCCCTACATAACCCCCCTATGTTAAAAGTCACCTGAGCCAATCCTGCATTAGGCTTCACAATGCTGGTGACCTGGTACTCACTCCCCAAAACTTCCTGCAACTGCTGGCCTACACCTCTTCAGTGCAAATCCATTAAATAATGTACGAACTCCCACGAGAATCAGAATTTGCGAGTAGCGAGTTTAATGGACCAGGGGCGCTGTATTGCAGAGTGCGAAAAGTTGGAAATTTCAGTCGGTTAGGAACTGTGTCCGGATAGCCTAAGCCGTTAAGGCAAATCTGGGTTAAAGTCCCGGTCCGGCGCAAAGTTTCGACTTTGGCCATTGCATTATCACAATACCCCGTACAGCTAGCCTTCAAGATTTCACATCCTTCCTTTCCCATTCCTTCCCCTTCCTACATTTTATGTTTACATAGGAGGGTTGGAACTTTAATAGTGGCAACTATTTATTGACAGCTCGTACAAAATAGATACGTGTTTCAAAGTTTTGCTGACCTTCAGAGTAGTCACCAGCATTGTGTATAACCCGTTGCCAGTGATGTGGAAGTCGTAGGATACTCTTAGCAGAGCCAGTTGTGTTGACAGTTCGAGCGGCGCGGTCTATTGCCAGAAGAATTTGTAGCAGTGCTGAAGCGACTACAGTGAAGTGTTTCCTTCAGTTTAGAAATTGAATTGAACTCACGAGAGCTTAAGTCACGGGAGTGCAGTAGGTGGTATAGCACATAGCAGCCCCATCAGTCAAACAAATCAGTAACAGCTTGCACTGTACGTTCTTGAGCACTGTCCTGCAAAATGATGGTCAGGTCCTGCAGAAAGTGTCATCACTTCTGTCTCTATGCTGTTCATTTTTGGAACACGACCAGCTTCAAGGCATTCGCTTCAGAACTGTCAACACAACTGGCACTGCTAAGAGTATCCTACGACTTCCACATCGCTGGCAACGGGCTACACACAATGCTGGTGACTAGTCTGAAGGTCAGTAAAACTTTGAAACAGGTATCTATTTTGTACGAGCTGTAAATAAATAGTTGCCACTATTAAAGTTCCAACCCTCGTAGATTATAGGAAAATAAAAAGGCATTTGAGAAAAGAGAAGCAGCATATCAAGAGCTCAGATTGTAAGTCTGTATTAACCAAAGAAGGGAAGACTGAAAGGTGGAAGGAAAACATGGAGGGTCTATACTACTGAAATAAACAACAAGAGAAAATAAATAAATATGGTGTAGTACAGAAGGTAACTGAAAGAAATGAGTCGAGCAGAAATGTCACTTTTATTCGAAGAAAATAATGACACTGATGTCACCACGATTCATTACAAAAGGCGGAACGTGGTTCTAAATAGGGTGTGTAATCATCAGGGACGGCAATGCATGCTCTGCAATGTGCTCCCACGGTGGCCACAAGGTTGGTCAGGAGTTCTTGTGGTAGCGCGTTCCATGCCTCCTACAGCACGGTTGAAGTCTATCCAAGGCATCTAACATGTGCTCGATAGAATTAAAATCGGAGGAATTGGCAGACCACTCCATTCGCCGAATATCCTCTGGTCCCAAGAACTCCTGCAACGCACTGTTCGATGAAGTCGCGAATAGTCATCCATAAAAATGAAGTCAAGGCCCAATGCAACCCTGAAAAGACGCACATGGGGAAGGGATACAGTGTCCCATTAACGTTGACCGATAAGCGTACCGTGTTCAAAGATGTGGAGGTCAGCACGCCCATGCTGTGTTATGTCTTCCCACACGATAACACCTAGACCACCAAAACGATCATGTTCGACAACGTTCCTGTGTGCATTATGTCTACCCACCTTTCTCCATATCAGGGTACGTATAATTGAGAGAATCAACATAATATTCCCGTACAAAACTGTAAGTTTGATTGTAAGCTGTAATCATGTACGCATACTGAGAAGAAATAGCACATAATAATAACTGTATGTTGTCATTTGTTATGTTCTCATTCCCGTAGCCTAATACAAACAATGCAAGTCACAACAGCTGAAGAGGTATTTTACGGTTGATACTGTTCCCAAAAGTATAGAAATGGATCTCTTCTCCTATATTTACATGCATTATTTACATTCAAGGCAGGATGCAAGTTCTTACATTTCTCGAAATATCGCCATTCGTTTCCTGATAATTTATCCTCTATTTCTGTTTTGATTGCCTGTCGGGTTGCGGGGAATCTCGTGTGGCTGTGAATTTTGTTTCTAGTTTTAGCGGTTTATTTTCTCTTCATGATTGTGGCGTACATAGTCAGTGAACGGCTAAGGTCGAGATAGCTTTCTGTCTTATGTAGTGGAACTGTCGCATAGCTATAGGAATACAAGTTAATCACGAAGAACATTATGCTACACTTTCTCGAAACTAAATACTTAAAACGCATAGGATACCATTTATAAAGCAGAGATGAGAAACCGTCCTGGGATTTGCACACGCAGACGTCAGAAACCACCCACAACAACTCTCAGGCAGAACTGTATACCAGAAAAACGGTCGCAAATTATGTGCGCGTGTCTCCAGCGTCAAACCCATCTTCTTTTCTCGAAACATGACGAGATGGACGTTAAGCTATATGAGCGGGCGAAAAGGGAATAGAGAAATACTCAATAGCATACAGTACTATTTGTCACATGTTTTCATCTTTCTCCGTGCAGTTGCCTTGGTTCGTAGAGGTAACAGTTGAACCGTGACACTGTAGTTCCTGCAGTATTTGCTCTCAGCAAGTTGTCGCACTATGGTTTAATCCATGGGTGGATAGCATTCGGCCAGTGATTGGCTTGAATCCGGCTCGCGGAAGTAATTCCGGTTGAATATAAAATGAATGTACTCATACCCACGTGCATTGAGTGTTAATTAGTTGGCGTGGCGCGTCGGAAAAGGTGTGCGATTCTTATCGGTGCGTAACTCTATTAAGATTAAAGTCACGGACGCAGTAGTTTTGACTTAATGCTCTAGGGGCGTTACTTTCGAGTCGTGCCTAGGAAGCCAGCGAACGTAAGTATGTGAATCAAGCCCACGGGTCACCAAAGGTTGCCCATGCCTGGTTTAATCAGACCTCGGCTGCAATGTAGAGGCTCAATCTACTATTCGTTAACCAGCGAGACGTCCTTCCATTTTCGGTATTAAATGTAAGTAATTTTTTCTTTTTCCTATGAACTAACTTTTTTCCCAGTGCTAATCACGATTGGCTATGTTGTCTTTCCTACAGGCGCTTACAGAACACACCCAGGTTGTTTGTTATATGAGTGGTAACTGCTATAGGCGGTATCGTGCTGTAAATAAAGTGTAAATTATGCGCTATTATTGGTCAAATAATTGTCTTAGTTCGGCTGAAACCGATATCAAAGTCAGCCATATCGACCGTTCCACTCTTGAATAGCACGTGCGAAGAACTGAAGAATGCATATAACAAACCCCAAAATCTTTCCATACTCTTCAAGTAGCTCCCCACTGTGTTGCTAGCATGGGGATATATCTTCCAATAAGAGGTAATGCTGGCCTACGGATGTGATAGTAAGCGAAGTTCAAATGGTTCAAATGGCTCTGAGCACTATGGGACTTAACTTCTGAGGTCATCAGTCCCCTAGAACTTAGAAGTACTTAAACCTAACTAACCTAAGGACATCACACACATCCATGCCCGAGGCAGGATTCGAACCTGCGACCGTAGCGGTCGTGCGGTTCCAGACTGTAGCGCCTAGAACCGCTCGGTCACCACGGCCGGCCTGCTATAGACTGTACTGTGTCTAAATAAAGTGTAGATAAAGCATCTATCCTCTATGTGCAAGCAAACTATAACAACACAGGTGATTCGCAGAACGGTGCGGCGGTGTACACAAGAAATCGGAAATGAACTCTGTATACTCGCTTTAAATTCGCCAGCGCGTCCTCTAACGTCATCTCAGAACTCGCCGTCTCCATGTTCCCGTAGACTCGACACGTCTCTGCCGCAGCCCACTTGTCACCTGAGGCTGTTGCCGGGCACAAGTACGCTCGACTGGCTCAGGAAGGAGTGCGAGTACACGAGTTCGCAAGTGTAAGGGCGGAATCGCGGCATTCCAGCTACATATGCAACCTTTTTGAAAGAAATTTCCTCTATTAAACTGTGAGTGTATTGTGTCGTCTCGCCTAACCCTCAGTGGTTCACAACCTCACAACAGGCCATAGCAGTCCACCAGCCCCACCGCCGCCCCACATCGAACCCAGGGATATTGTGCGGTTCGGCTCCTAGTGGACCCCCGGGAACGTCTCATACCAGACGAGTGTAACCCAATGTTTGTGTGGTAGAGTAATTATGGTGAACGCATACGTGGAGGCAGTGTTTGCGCAGCAACCGCCGACATAGTGTAACTGAGGCGGAATAAGGGGAACCAACCCGCATTCGCCGAGGCAGATGGAAAACCGCCTTAAAAACCATGCACAGGCCGGCTGGCACACCGGACCGCGACACTTACTCGCCGGGCGGATTCGTGCCAGGGACCGGTACGCCTTCCCGCTCGGGAAGCAGCGCGTTAGACTGCGCGGCTAGCCGGGCGCGTCTATTAAACTTTAGTTACCATTCATTTATTTCACACAATCATGATTTCGGCTTTATGTCATTCTCAAGAGCAAATTGAAGTGTCACAAAATGTCCCACTTGGCTAAATGACAGAAACAAGTTATATACAAATAAAACGACTGACCAGATAACTGTGAATATTGGTATGTTTATACCTACATTTATACAGATAAAAGTTTTTTGAAGACTGCAATACATTTATTTTAATAATTAATTCCGCTTCGGAAAATGTGTAACAAGTACATTGACGTATACAAATTTTCGAGGCGTACCGAGTCTGTAACGAAAGTACCAGGAAACAGACATGAGGACGAAGTGCAATCTCTAAAGGGAGATTAATTATTAAAATAAATTACATAAATGAATGATAAGCTACTCAACTCACAGCTGACCCATAAACGGAAGTATCCATGACCAAATGAATACAGAAATAGCACGCTGTTTTGACGCAGGGGTACAACAGTTCATTTTCAGCCAGGTGTCCGGATACTTTTGATCAGATAGTGTAGTTCCCCCAGCTTTATGGTGCAATGACTTGCAACCATTATCTGTTCTTGCATGTTTCTCATATTACACACCCGCCAGTGCGTAACCTAAAACACGTGTCAAACGTAAACTGAGCCCCAGCCTTAATGACAAATCGGAAAATAGAATTTTTAGAAGCATTTTCGGCGAGAAACATACTAATAATATTCGACGTCTCTGGGCCGTGTGGGAAACCTTGTAGCCCAAGGCCTGTGAGAACTGGAGGCCTCGGGGTCAGGGCTAGAGGCACTTGGGAAATAAGACGGGAGTGGTCTGGCTGCTGTAAACGTCTGCAGCACTGCGTTGCCTTGCACAGTTAGCGGTGTATCGGGGGACCGAGTCGCTACCTGCAGTTTGTCTGTAATGAAACATTGCAACACACAAACCGTGTCGAATGTTACAAACACTCCTAAAAGTTTCTATTAATGTGTTGTTGTTGTGGTCTTTACTCCGAAGACTGGTTAGATGCAGCTCTCCATGCTGCTCTATCCTGTGCAAGCCTCTTCATCTCTGAATATCTACTGCTACCTACATCCTGCTGAATCTGCTTGCTATATTCACCTCTTGGTATTCCTCTACGATTTTTACCTCCACACTACCCCCCGACCCACCATTACTACATTAGTCATCGTTTGATGTCTCAGAAAGTGTCCTATGAACCGATCGATCCCTTCTTCTAGTCAGGTTGTGCCACAAATGTTTGGTCTCCCCAACCATATTCAGTACCTCCACGTTAGTTACCCGATCTGCCCATATAAACCCCCCATGAACCAAGGACCTGGCTATCAGTATGATGGCTTGCGCACCTCAACGTCACAGATAGTCGTGCCGCAGGTGCAGCAACAGCAGACGGGAATGTGTTGAGAGTCCAGACAAACGTGTTGTTCCTGAAGAGGGACATCAGAAATGACCTTGCTGTGCTGGTTCTACGAACGGCTGAAAGCAAGGGGAAACTACAGCTGTAATTTTTTCTAGGGCATGCAACTCTACTGTGTGGTTAAATTCTACAGGTCGGAGTGTTTAATGTCAGATCCCTTAATTGTACTGGGAACTAGTGAAGTTCGGTGGCAGGAGGAACAGGACTTCTGTTCAGGAGAATACAGGGCCGAAAACAAAGAGTCAAATCGGGGTAACGCAGGAGTAGGATTAATAATGAATAAGACAATAGGAATCCGGATAAGCTACTATCAACAACACAGTCTAGATATTATCGTAGCCAAGACATACACTAACCCCACACCGCATTTCTGCAAGTTCATATGCCAACTGCCTCCACAGATGATGATGAAATTGAAGAAGTGAATAATGAGATAAAAAAGTAATCATATAGTTAGTGGAGACGAAACTTTAATTGTGTTTGGGGACTGCAAATCGATAGTAGAAAAAGGAAGAGAAGGAAATAGAGTAGATGAATATGGACTGGGAAAAGTAATGAAAGAGGAAGCCGCCTGGTAGAATTTTGCCAGAGCATAATTGAATCATCACTAACACGTGGTTTAAGAATCATGAAAGGACGTTGTACACGTGGAGCAGACCTGCAGATAGTGGAACGTTTCAGATTGACTATACAGGGTGGTCCATTGATAGTGACCGGGCCAAATATCTCACGAAATAGGAATCAAACGAAAAAACTACAAAGAACGAAACTGGTCTAGCTTGAAGGGGAAACCAGATGGCGCTATTATTGGCCCGCTATATGACGCTGCCATAGGTCAAACGGATATCAACTGCGTTTTTTAAATAGGAACCCCCATTTTTATTACATATTCGTGTAGTTCGTAAAGAAATATGAATATTTTAGTTGGACCACTTTTTTCGCTTTGTGATAGATGGCGCTGTAATAGTCACAAACGTATAAGTACGTGGTATCACGTAACATTCCGTCAGTGCGTACGGTATTTGCTTCGTGATACATAACCCGTGTTAAAATGGACAGTTTACCAATTGCAGAAAAGGTCGATATCGTGTTGATGTATGGGTATTTTGATCAAAATGCCCAACGGGCTGCTCGGTATCCTGGACGGCATCAGCCAAGTGTCCGGACCGTTCGCCGGATAGTTACGTTATTTAAGGAAACAGGAAGTGTTCAGCCACATGTGAAACGTCATCCAAAACCTGCAACAAATGATGATGCCCAGGTAGGTGTTTTAGCTGCTGTCGCGGCTAATCCGCACATCAATAGCAGACGAACTGCGCGAGAATTTGGAATCTCAAAATCATCCGTCTTGAGAATGCTACATCAATATCGAGTGCACCCGTACCATATTTCTATGCACCAGGAATTGCATGGCGACGACTTTGAACGCCATGTACAGTTCTGCCACTGGGCACAGGAGAAATTACGGGACGATGACAGATTTTTTGCACGTATTCTATTTAGCGACGAAGCGTCATTCACCAACAGCGGTCACGTAAACCGTCATAATATGCACTATTGGGCAACGGAAAATCCACGATGGCTGCGACAAGTGAAAAATCAGCGACCTTGGCGGGTTAATGTATGGTGCGGCATTATGGAAGGAAGGATAATGACCCCCATTTTATCGATGGCATTGTAAATGGTGCAATGTATGATGATTTCCTACGTAATGTTCTACCGATGTTACTATAATATATTTCACTGCATGACAGAATGGCGATGTACTTCCAACATGATGGATGTCGGGCACATAGCTCGCGTGCGGTTGAAGCGGTATTTCATGACAGGTGGATTGGTCGTCGAACACCATACCATGGCCCGCATGTTCACTGGATCTGACGTCTCCGGATTTTTTTCTGTGGGGAAAATTGCTCTGAGGACTATGGGACTTAACATCTGAGGTCATCAGTCCCCTAGAACTTAGAACTACTTAAACCTAACTAACCTAAGGATATCACACACATCCATGCCCCAGGCAGGATTCGAGCTGCGACCGTAGCAGTCGCGCGGTGCCAGACTGAAGCGCCTAGAACCGCTCGGCCCCCGCGGCCGGCTTCTGTGGGGAAAGTTGAAGGATATTAGCTATCGTGCTCCACCGACAACGCCTGACAACACACGTCAGCGCATTGTCAATGCATGTGCGAACAAAAACGGTTCAAATGGCTCTGAGCACTATGAGACTTAACTTCTGAGGTCATCAGTCCCCTAGAACTTCGAACTACTTAAACCTAACTAACCTAAGGACATCACACACACCCATGTCCGAGGCAGGATTCGAACCTGCGACCGTAGCGGTCACGCGATTCCAGAATGTAGCGCCTAGAACCTCTCGGCCACCCCGGCCGGCTCATGTGCGAACATTACGGAGCGAACTACTCGCTGTTGAGAGGAATGTCGTTACACGTATTGCCAAATGCATTGAGGTTGACGGACATCATTTTGAGCATATATTGCATTAATGTGGTATTTACAGGTAATCACGCTGTAACAGCATGCGTTCTCAGAAATGATAAGTTCACAAAGGTACATGTATCACAATGGAACAACAGAAATAACATGTTCAAACGTACCTACGTTCTGTATTTTAATTTAAAAAACCTACCTGTTACCAACTGTTCGTCTAAAATTATGAGCCATATGTTTCTGACTATTACAGCGTCATCTATTACATAGCGAAAAAAGTGGTCCAACTAAAACATATTTCTTTACGTACTACGCGGATATGTAATAAAAATGGGGGTTCCTATTTAAAAAAACGGAGTTGATATCAGTTTGACCATGTGGCAGCACCATCTAGCGGGCCAACCATAGCGCCATCTGGTTTCCCACTTCAAGCTAGACAAGTTTCGTTCTTTGTAGTTTTTTCGTTTGACGCTTATTTCGTGAGATATTTGGCCCGGTCACGATCAATGGACCACCCTGTATAATGGTAAGATAGAGATTTCGGAACCAGATTTTAAACTGTAAGTCATTGTCATGGGCGGATGTGAACTTTGAGCACAATTTGTTGGTTATAAACGGTAGATTAAAACTAAAGAAATTTATGATTATAAAGAATTTGCCTCGATTGCAAATAAAAACCGGATGTTGACCTAGGTTTCGGCGCGGATAACCACGCCTTCTTCGGAGCACATGAAAACTACAAACTGCCTCAAGAGGCATGGTCCAACATTAATACATAATGCCCAAAAGGGCAAAAGACTCGCATAAAATCTACGTGTGTACCATGTGTACCATGTCAAACGTCAGAAGCGTGCTTCCACGCCCCAGCCAACGTTCAGTGGGCCGCTGGCTCTCAGGTAAACTGAGGTGGCGCCGGCAGCTAGACAGTGAGAATGTCAGAACGCGAATGCGCAAATTGAGAAATCGTCTTCTTCCATGTGATTGGCATAAAATGTGTTACGAAAGTGATCCGATGACCGGGTCAAAGGCGCAGGAAGTTAATGCGTGCGTATGTATGATGTCCTAGCTCGAGGACGATTTTATAGAACTATAGAATGTGGATAGGCTGAAACTATACAGGGTGAGTCACCTAACGTTACCGATGAATATATTTCGTAAACCACATCAAATACTGACGAACCGATTCCACAGACCGAACGTGAGGAGAGGGGCTAGTGTAATTGTTTAATACAAACCATACAAAACTGCACGGAAGTATGTTTTTTAACACAAACCTACGTTTTTTAAAAATGGAACCACGTTAGTTTTGTTAGCACATCTGAACATATAAAAAAAACGTAATCAGTACCGTTTGTTGCATTGTAAAATGTTAATTACATCCGGAGATATTGTAACCTAAAGTTGACGCTTGAAACCTCCGACGTTCAGTTGCGTGTTGTAACAAACACGGGCCACGGTCGGCGAGAAGCATCTGCAGGGACATGTTTACGATGACGACCGTGT
Source organism: Schistocerca nitens (assembly GCF_023898315.1). Classification (NCBI taxonomy): domain Eukaryota; kingdom Metazoa; phylum Arthropoda; class Insecta; order Orthoptera; family Acrididae; genus Schistocerca; species Schistocerca nitens. The sequence continues at coordinate 623,717,313 of NC_064616.1, read as the reverse complement.
TTACTAGTGTGGCTGTAGTGCACTGTTGTGGTTTGGTCTAGCTGTCGTAGTGTCCGCATGTAGCGCTTGCTGCTATTATTATTCTGTATTCGTCTCCGCACGCAGACCAACTGTAGTACACCGTGTTACCAGACGTCTGTGATAGTGTAGTGTTGTAGGAACTGTGACCATGGTGTATTCGAACTCTGAAAAGGCGGAGATGATACTCATCTATGGCGAGTGTCGACGAAATGCAGCTGAAGACTGCAGGGTGTATGCAGAACGGTACCCGGACAGAGAGCATCCAACGTGCCGCACATTGCAAAACAGCTACCGCCAACTGTATGCAACAGGTATGGTCATAGCACGCAAACGGGTCCGTAACAGGCCCGTCACAGGAGAAGCGGGTGCAGTTGGTGTGTTAGCTGTTGTTGCCATGAACCCACACATGAGTACACGGGACATTGCGAGAGCCGGTGGACTGAGTCAAAGTAGTGTCATGCGCATACTGCATCGTCACCGCTTTCACCCGTTTCATGTGTCGCTACATCAGCAATTACATGGTGATGACTTTAATCATCGAGTGCAATTCTGTCAATGGGCATTAACAGAGAATGCGTTGCAGTTCTACCTGTTTACCGATGAAGCGGGTTTCACAAACCACGGGGCAGTGAATCTATGGAACATGCATTACTGGTCCGTGGATAATCCTCGCTGGCTCACACAGGTAGAGCGACAGCGACCGTGGACTGTAAATGTATGGTGCGGAATCATTGGCGACCACCCCGTGGTCCTCACTTCATTGCAGGGGCCCAAACAGCTGCAACATACATCGCGTTTCTACAGAATGATCTGCCAACGTTGCTCGAAAATGTCCCACTGGAAACGCGTCGACGTATGTGGTATCAGCATGATGGTGCACCTGTACATTCCGCAATTAACACTAGGCTGACCCTTGACAGGATGTTCGACGGGCGTTTCATAGGACGTGGAGGACGCATAAATTGGCCAGCCCGTTCTCCTGATCTTACACCTCTGGACTTCTTTCCGTGGGGTACTTTAAAGGAGAATGTGTACCGTGATGTGCGTACAACCCCAGAGGATATGAAACAACGTATTGTGGCAGCCTGCGGCGACATTACTCCAGATGTACTGCGGCGTGTACGACATTCATTACGCCAGAGATTGCAATTGTGTGCAGCAAATGATGGCCACCACATTGAACATCTATTGGCCTGACATGTCGGGACACACTCTATTCCACTCCGTAATTGAAAACGGAAACCACTTGTGTACGTGTACCTCACCCCTCATGGTAATGTACATGTGCGTCAGTGAAAAAGACCAATAAAAAGGTGTTAGCATGTGGACGTAATGTGTTGTTCCAGTCTCTTCTGTACCTAAGGTCCATCACCGTTCCCTTTGGATCCCTACGTAATTCGGTGCTCTCCGATACACACGATCGAACAGCGGGGGAGTGGTACGCAAGCGTCAGCTTTATGTTACAATATCTCCGGATGTAATTAACATTTTACAATGCAACAAACAGCACTGATTACGTATTTGTTTATATGTTCAGATGTGCTAACAAAACTAGCGGGGTTCCATTTAAAAAAACGTAGGTTTGTGTTAAAACACATACTTCCGTGCATTATTTTATGGTTTGTATTAGCCAATTACACTAGCCCCTCTCCTCACGTTCGGTCTGTGGAATCGATTCGTCAGTATTTGATGTGGTTTACGAAATATATCCAGTGGTAATGTTAGGTGACTCACCCTGTATATGTGGGATAGCAAATTCCGCGGAAGGTCAAAATGCATTCACACAGAACAGACAAAATACCATCAGCTAGAAGCAGGCTAAAAATATGGGGGATGAATACCCCATTTTTCAATTACTTAGGGTCGGTAATAGTATTTGATGACTACGCTTGGATAAGCGTGTAAAGGTACTACATTAAATTCTAAGCGCTGTTGACCAGTAAAGGGTCAAAGTAGTATGACAGGCTTAATGTAATTGCGTAAAAGGACGTAGAACGTCGCCTTCATCGCCCTTAATATCTATTGACCGACAGAGGTCATTTTGAATAGTGCAATCGGATATGTACCAAAATAGTGTAAAAAGGACCGAAAGCTAAACAAGCTTCTAAGAAAATACTAACATGACTTCCTTACAGCTGAATGGAAAAACTGGTGAAAGCTCAGTTTGGATTCCGGAGAAATGTAGACACACGTGAGGCAGTGCTGATACTACTGACCCTACGACTTCTCTTAGCAAATAAGTTAAGCAAAGAAAAACCTACTTTTATAGCATTGTGGGCTTAGATAAGGCTTTTGACAATATCGACTGGAATAATCTCTTTGAAATTCTGAAAGTGCCATAGCTAAAACTAGAGAGCGGAAGACTACTTACAACTTGTACAGAAAGCAGATGGCAGCTAAGAGTCGAGAAGATGAAAGGGAAGGAGTAGTTGAAAACGGAGTGAGACAGGGTTGTAGCCCGCATCTCGTGGTCGTGCGGTAGCGTTCTCGCTTCCCACGCCCGGGTTCGCGGGTTCGATTCCCGGCGGGGTCAGGTATTTTCTCTGCCTCGTGATGGCTGGGTGTTGTGTGATGTCCTTAGGTTAGTTAGGTTTAAGTAGTTCTAAGTTCTAGGGCACTGATGACCATAGATGTTAAGTCCCATAGTGCTCAGAGCCATTTGAACCATTTTTGAACAGGGTTGTAGCCTATCACCGTTGTTATTCAGTCAGTACTTGAGCAAGCAATAAAGGAAGCCAAAGAAAAATTTGGAGTAGAAATTCAAATTCAGGGAGAAAAAATAAAAACTTTGACGTTTTCCGATGGCATTGCAATTCTGTGAGAGACAGCAAAGGACTTGGACGAGCAGTTGAACGGAATGGACAGCGTCTTGAAAGGAGGAAGCAACAAAAGCAAAAAAAAAAAAAAGGATAATGGAATGTATTTGACTTAAATCAAGTGATGCTGAGGGAATTAAATTAGGAGACGAGACATTTAAAGTAGTAATGAGTTTTGTTATTTTGGCAGCAAACTAAATGATGATGGGTGAAGTAGAGAGGATGTAAGATGTAGACTGGCAATGGCAAGAAGAGCGCTTCTGAAGACGAGAAATATGCTAACATCGAATATAAACTTAAATGTTAGGAAATCTTTTCTGAAACTCTTTGTCTGGATTGAAGCCATGTATGGAAGTGAAATATGGACGAAAAACAGTCTGCATAACACGTAATACCTCAACCGATATTGAAAACACAATAAAAATTCGTAGATATTAGTCTTCACTACGCCCCCGTAGTTATCGTTATACCTCAGTGTACTTGTTCACTTAATATTTACTCACGGTCAGTGTAAAGGTTCTTGTCAACGCTATCAAGTTTTTTTATATTAGAGAGTGGTTATGCACTTCCAATACAACTAGATTCAGTTCCAGCCCCGGATCTACGATATTTTCGAACCGGGACAAAAGCTTGATGGTGGCTCCCCAACCCCCCCCCCCCCTCCCGCCCCTCGAGCGTTTGAGATAGAACGACAAAAATTTTAAAAAAATGAATTTTTCCATAAATATATTCATTCTGTAGTGCACATCTTTCTGAAGAGTTTGATGCATAAAACATATATGTTCGAGGAAATGTAAGACATGTTATTTGATCTTAAGTGTGCCAAAGCGCAGTGCCACTTCTTTTCATACAGCAGTCTTCTATGGCACGTCACTGGATTTCTGTTTGATCCAAACGTGTATAATTTTGTAAAGGAATCCATCAAATTAAAATTTGCAGAAATTGTACTACACGCCAAATAAGCAAGATTGTTTTGGCACAGATAGTCACCTTTACCTACCTCATTTACATAAATAACACGACATAATATAATTCATAAAGTACCAATATCAAATGTCTGTTAGTAAGTAAAAAGTTTTATATTAGGAAACTGTTCCACGTTTCATTCATACTCTCCAGTTTCACAAGCATGAGATCGAGAAGTAGAAGTACGAAACTTTTTTATAAATTTGGAATCGTCATTTGTTCTTTCATATGATTTGTGTGACGTTCCCGTTTCTTCTCCTATCTCGTTCTATAAAACGTTCTTGTCATCACTTGTTCTATAACTATTCCTGCCATTGTCAATACTTATTCTCCGATTGACTTCACTAACCGTGACAGGGTCACCGGCTTAGTTATCCCGGCTTAGTTATCCCGCGTTTATTCTCCGGTTAGGCATTATTACGTGTTCGTACAAAGGGTTGTGTGCGCTACTCCGAGAACAGAACTTAAGCGGCTGCTAACCGGGGACTGTACAACTGGCCCATAGCAGTGTAGTGATCTGGCAAACATTTTCTGTTCAAATTTCATTTTCTTGAATACACCGAGAGGATAGTATGTAATCTTTCTTACCTGTTATTCCTGTTGGTCGTTTATTTCCACTCTGGTAGTCTGAATCTATGGATTTCGCAAATATATACACTCCTGGAAATGGAAAAAAGAACACATTGACACCGGTGTGTCAGACCCACCATACTTGCTCCGGACACTGCGAGAGGGCTGTACAAGCAATGATCACACGCACGGCACAGCGGACACACCAGGAACCGCGGTGTTGACCGTCGAATGGCGCTAGCTGCGCAGCATTTGTGCACCGCCGCCGTCAGTGTCAGCCAGTTTGCCGTGGCATACGGAGCTCCATCGCAGACTTTAACACTGGTAGCATGCCGCGACAGCGTGGACGTGAACCGTATGTGCAGTTGACGGACTTTGAGCGAGGGCGTATAGTGGGCATGCGGGAGGCCGGGTGGACGTACCGCCGAATTGCTCAACACGTGGGGCGTGAGGTCTCCACAGTACATCGATGTTGTCGCCAGTGGTCGGCGGAAGGTGCACGTGCCCGTCGACCTGAGACCGGACCGCAGCGACGCACGGATGCACGCCAAGACCGTAGGATCCTACGCAGTGCCGTAGGGGACCGCACCGCCACTTCTCAGCAAATTAGGGACACTGTTGCTCCTGGGGTATCGGCGAGGACCATTTGCAACCGTCTCCATGAAGCTGGGCTACGGTCCCGCACACCGTTAGGCCGTCTTCCGCTCACGCCCCAACATCGTGCAGCCCGTCTCCAGTGGTGTCGCGACAGGCGTGAATGGAGGGACGAATGGAGACGTGTCGTCTTCAGCGATGAGAGTCGCTTCTGCCTTGGTGCCAATGATGGTCGTATGCGTGTTTGGCGCCGTGCAGGTGAGCGCCACAATCAGGACTGCATACGACCGAGGCACACAGGGCCAACACCCGGCATCATGGTGTGGGGAGCGATCTCCTACACTGGCCGTACACCACTGGTGATCGTCGAGGGGACACTGAATAGTGCACAGTACATCCAAACCGTCATCGAACCCATCGTTCTACCATTCCTAGACCGGCAAGGGAACTTGCTGTTCCAACAGGACAATGCACGTCCGCATGTATCCCGTGCCACCCAACGTGCTCTAGAAGGTGTAAGTCAACTACCCTGGCCAGCAAGATCTCCGGATCTGTCCCCCATTGAGCATGTTTGGGACTGGATGGCTCAAAATGGTTCAAATGGCTCTGAGCACTATGGGACTCAACTTCTGAGGTCATTAGTCCCCTAGAACTTAGAACTAGTTAAACCTAACTAACCTAAGGACACCACACACATCCATGCCCGAGGCAGGATTCGAACCTGCGACCGTAGCGGTCTCGCGGTTCCAGACTGCAGGGACTGGATGAAGCGTCGTCTCACGCGGTCTGCACGTCCAGCACGAACGCTGGTCCAACTGAGGCGCCAGGTGGAAATGGCATGGCAAGCCGTTCCACAGGACTACATCCAGCATCTCTACGATCGTCTCCATGGGAGAATAGCGGCCTGCATTGCTGCGAAAGGTGGATATACACTGTACTAGTGCCGACATTGTGCATGCTCTGTTGCCTGTGTCTATGTGCCTGTGCTTCTGTCAGTGTGATCATGTGATGTATCTGACCCCAGGAATGTGTCAATAAAGTTTCCCCTTCCTGGGACAATGAATTCACGGTGTTCTTATTTCAATTTCCAGGAGTGTATAACAACACTGATCATTCGCACATCTAATCAATCACTTAAACGAACATCGATTAGCGTTCACCCACTCGGGTTTATTCGGCTCAGTTATTATAGCTCTGTCCCTTTTTGTCTGCGGGAAAGCTTATATTTCTGCATGCGACAGCGATTCCCCTGCCAGAGACATCACGTACACTATGCACACATTCAAAAATCAACTTACGATTCGTTCAGAAATCAACTTAAAATGTGTTCAAAAATGTTCAAGAACCAACAAGGATGCGTTTCAAAATCATATGAATTATCGATAGACCAACGTGCGCTGGATGCTAGGCGCTTTGTGAAGCAAAATTTTTTTCTTCAAAAATATGAATTTGGTATGGAACTTTAAAAAAAGTTTTTACTACGTGCACAGGTGCATCTTAGGATGAAGCGTGTAGTCTCGAATTAGATCATTCAGTAAAACGTGTAACATCATAACCGTAGCCTGAGGCTCATCTTTTTTATTGTTATTACTATGTGCGGCTGCGTTCCCACCATTCTCTACAATGGATAATGAAGATGTATGTTCCTGATGGACCTGTTACTCAGGTGACATACAAGTACAGTGGTTGACAATTACATTTAACTGGGCGCACGATATGGACAGAATGGAAAATATGCGCAAAGCAGTAACGTGTAGAAACGGTTACTTTTGTGCAAAGCAAGGCCCACAAATCCTTAGTCTTCGCAGCTTGTTGCTGATTTGCAATTGTCTTTAACTGTCAGGCGTACTCGACAAATTTTGTCAGGTGACAAACATTTAGCGTTCAAGAAACGACTACAGGGACCTGCTCTGACACCCGAACATAAACAGGCCAGATTGGAGTTTGCTGAAAGAGACGTGTGTCATGAACTTCACTATGGGATAAAGTGATCTTCAGTGAGATTAAGAAGTTTAATTTAGATGGGCCGATTGCATTTCAGTAGTATCGGCATGATCTGAGAACAGAGCAACAGGAAAGAATGAACAGAAATGTTGGTGATGGAAGGGTCATTATTTGGTGTTCTCAGTCTACCCAATTGTTTATATGGAGGCGATATCGTTAAAACTTGTTGAGAAATGCAGAATGTATTGCCGAGTTAGATAGTTAGTTATTTGGCTAGTTACTTACATGTTCCATAGATCATTTGAACGATTCTTTTATCGAAATGATGTGAAACGATTCATTTTGTAGGATAGGTGTACGAGATTAGTTTTAACATTAATGAACACATTAGTTTCTTAGTCCTACTCATGCAACTACACAGCTGATGGTTAACGTGTCGTGCAAAGATTGGTAGCTAACTCTGCACATAAATAAACGTAATGGAATGCGCGTAAACAGACGAAAAAATTCCTGGACAGTGAGAATAAGTTTTCGTGAAGAATGATTGCCTCATTTGCAGAAATTTGCTAACGAAGGTTGTACAGAGCTGCAATTCGAGAAACTTGAGCTGGAGAGATGGTCGATAACATTGATAGGTAACTTGTAGGTGCGTATCTGATTGTGCACTAAAATGGTTCTGATATGTGCATTCATATGAAGGACAAATTGTGTCCAGCATTAACCATTCTCAGTAAGAGAGTACCACACTTAGTCTCAGCTACCTCGCGTAATGATGGCTATAGTAAAATTGGAGAAGTTGGGGCCCATACTCATGGTTACCGACAGCATTTAGCACAAATACTTTGGTAAATTCTACGACAAACACATAACTTTCACCGGACATCATGTTTCTTTTTTTTTCATTTTTTGGCTTTCGGGATGTGCCCATTCAGCTTCTCAATAGTGGTTACGACGATACGAACTTTGGGACAACACAACACCCAGTCCCCGAAACGACTCCATATTCTTGTCCTCCAAGAACAGTTAATACGGTATAGTTGCACGCTAACATAGCGAGTGATATTTGACGTAAGTATTTTGGTTATTCAGCGAGTGAAACGATTTCCTCCGAATCAGTAGTGGACCGATTTTCTCCAAGAAACACAAACTTATTTTAAGTCACTGTGATGACACGTGATGGAGTAATTTTCCTGGCCTTGGTTTAATTAGTTGGTCGCGGAAGCGGCGGGCTACAGGTTCATTTGTCTCGCTCATTGTTGGCTAGCGGCCACGTGGGACGTTGCGGGCCGCGAAGCTCAGTAGGTGCGGCTCGGAGCGGCCGTAACGGTCCATTATGAAAATGAGGCCTGCAGCCTCCATTCGGCACAGGGCGGAACGTGTCTGCCCCGAGATTAATGGTCGGACGCCTGCATGCTCCAGGAGGGAGACTAGCTTTTACAGCACACTTGTACCTCAACAAAATGGATAAATTTAGAATAAATGTCGTACTAATGAAACGGTAAATTCCGTAAAAACTTGTTTACTGTGAGATGGCGGCCCATTAGTCAAACACTCCAACTTCCGTCGCCACTATTCCTCTTCCTGTTTTTGCTTAGAAAGATACAAAGTTTTGTAGTTCCAGTAAAAAGATTTTCCTGTTAAATGTCCAGTTAGCTATGAGTATTTTGTGGTTCTTATTCCGTAATATACTGTAGCATAATAGAAACGAAGTCTTGTTGTGTATCGACGAAAATAAATAAACGCGGAACCAGAAACCTATTGATAATTCCTAGGAAATGTAACACTTTGGTCTAGAGATTGCGTACGTCGCGAACAACAGAGGTAAAAGATGAAAAACTTTTCTAATGAAAGTGGTTTATTCTTGCGTTTTCTGAGACACTTGATACGGCCTACCACGATTATGATAACGAGAAATACTATAAAAAAACGAAAAATCATTCAATTTTACAATTAACACTCAGTTTTTAAACATTTAATTCTCGTCGATTTTAATGTCATGCATTTCATACACTATTTCATTTAATAATACAATGAAGCTGAAATTAGGGTGACATTGGTTGCACTGGTACGTAACTATTGTGATTACTATGACAAGCTTTTTGTCTCTTCTTCTGTCTGCACAACGATCTCGTGGAGCGGAAAATGATTCTATTACCACCTCCACACATTAATTTGGACTTACTGAAAAACTGTGTGGAATTCTTACCCAAAGGTGAAAAATGTTTTATAGATCTCTGCGAGAAATTCCCTAATCTGTTAAAAGTGAAACTGAAGGAGGGCTTGTTTGTAGCACCTAACATTCGGAAGATTTGTGTGCGACTCCAAATTTGTAACAAATTGTCTGTGAGTGAGTGGGAGGTTAGGGTATAATTCAAGGAGGTTGTTACTAACGCAATAAAAAAAAGGTTTACATTACATGTCTGTTGTAGACAACATTCCGGAAACTTTCATGAATTTAGGCCGTTTGATGAACGTAAAGATTCGATTTTTGAGTAATTACGTTGATTTCTTTCGTACAATTTTGGCTGAAATCATTGAGGGACAAGGTGAGCGCTTTCATTAAAACAACGAAGTCATGCAAAGACTATATCAGGGCCACTGGAATACCAGTATGATGGAAGAGTACTATTGTTCACCTCACTGAGACGTACAACAGGCAATACTTTAAGGAGAAGAGAAAATCGAAATATAAACCAATAGACACCTAATTCCTGTGTAATGGAGAGGTTTTCAGTTTTGTACTTCGATGAAATATATTCTCCTGTTAACTGATTAAATGACTATTCTTTCCAATTATGTGTTCTTTGCTAATTTTCTGATATGTAATAAAGTCACATCGAGACAAAACTTTACTCGACAGAAAAAAGTCTGAGATCAGATGTGTGTTTGGTGGCCAAAGAACTACAAAATTAGTTAATCACTCAACAAAAAATAATCAACAGATATTTTTTCGCGATGAAATAAAATTTTTATTTGTCGAAAGTGAATTCAATTCAGTTCCCAACCGCGGTCGATTTATTTCATTTCATCATGTATATGTATCACTGCGGGATCAAAAATATTGTCTGTATGCACATACACACATGGCAGTAGTATCACGAGCACAAGGTACAAAAGGGCAGTGCACTGGCGGAGCTGTCATTTGCACTCAGGTGATTCATGTGAAAAGGTTTCCGACCTGATTATGGCCGCACGACGGGAATTAACAGACTCTGAACGCGGAATGGTAGTTGGAGCTAGACACATGGAACGTTCCATTTCGGAAATCAGGGAATTCAATATACCGAGATCCACAGTGTCAAGAGTGTGCCGGGAATACGAAATTTCAGGCATTACCTCTCACCAAGAACAAAACAGTGACCAGCGGCCTTCACTTAACGACCGAGAGCAACGGCGTTTGCGTAGAGTTGTCAGTGCTAACAGACAAGCAACACTGCGTGAAATAACAGCAGAAATCAATGTGGGACGTATGACGACAGTATCCGTATGGACAGTGCTGAGAAATTTGACGTTATTGGGCTCTGGCAGCAGATGACCGACGCGAGTACCTATGCTAAAAGCCCGACATCGCCTGCAGTGCCTCTCCTGTGTTGCTGACCGTGTCGGTTGGACCCTAGACGACTAGAAAACTGTGGCCTGGTCGGATGAGTTCCGATTTCAGTTGGTAAGAGCTGATGGTAGGGTTCGAATGTGGCGCAGACCCATGCAGGCATGGACCCAAGTTGTCAACAAGGCACTGCGTAAGCTGGTGGTGGCGCCATACTAATGTGGGCTGTGGAATGGACTGGATCCTCTGGTCCAGCTGAACTATCATTGATTAGAAATAGTTATGTTCGGTTACTTGTACCCAAACAACGATGGAATATTTGTGGATGACAACGCGCCATGTTACCAGGCTACCATTGCTCTCATTGCTTTGAAGAACAAAGTGAACAGTTCGAGTGAATGATCTGGCCACCCAGATCGCCGACATGAAACCCATCGAACAATTATCGGACATAATCGATACGTCAGTCCGTGCCAAAAATCCTACACCGGCAACACTTTCGCAGTTATGGACGGCTGTAGAGGCAGCATGCCTCAATATTTCTGCAGGAGACTTGTTGAATCTATTCCACGTCGAGTTGCCGCACTGCGCCGAGCAAAAGGGAGGCTCAACACGATGTAAGAATGTATCCCATGACTTCTGTCACCTCAGTGTAAATATTTTTTCTTTGACCTATTTAATCTAAGGGCGTAGGTTTCGCATTACACCCCAGCCAGAGCTTATGTTCTGAACAAAAATCAGCGATGATTGTTGCCTTAGATTTTTTGCATATGGAGTCACCCTCATTCTGCCCCACTGCTTTGTCGAAACATGGTGTACAAGACGATAGATGTTGCTCCTATCGGGTTGCAAACTGCCCTATCAATGTGGAACAATTAGCAGACACCAATGGCATGTTTACGTAATATGCGATTAAATCTGTTGTGTTAAAGACAAATGAAATGTACATAAGAAAAACTTAATATTTAATTGTCGAAACAGGCTAACTGACAAGGAAACCAGAACTGTTCCTTTCTCCGTATTATGCCAGTTTTTTTAGTTGGAACAGAAACACGGTTATTACTTTACTGTCAGCGAAGCAGACAGGTTGATTCAAATCAAATGGCTCTAAGCTCTGTGGGACTTGACATATGAGGTCATCAATCCCCTGGACTTAGAACTACTTAAACCTAACTAACCTAAGGACATCAAATGGTTCAAATGGCTCTGAGCACTATGGGACTTAACATCTACGGTCATCAGTCCCCTAGAACTTAGAACTACTTAAACCTAACTAACCTAAGGACATCACACAACACCCAGTCATCACGAGGCAGAGAAAATCCCTGACCCCGCCGGGAATCGAACCCGGGACCTAAGGACATCACAGACATCCATGCCCGAGGTAGGATTCGAACCTGCGACCGCAGCAGCAGCATGGTTCAGGACTGAAGCGCCTAGAACCGCTCGGCCACAGCGGCCGGGTGATAGGTTGTGGTTAGCAAGACCGCGACATGGTAACCTCACACCTGCCACATTGCTGTTGCCACATTTCCATTGCTACACCTCCATTGCCACATCGACACTGCCACATGGTTTTCTTAGGAAGTTGAAGCTTAATTATTGCGATATGAAGAAACCGGAGCATGTACTAGAATTATATTTCTTTAAAAGACTTAAGGACTAAATAGATGAAATAACATAATATGTTAACAACTCATCGAGCGAGGTGGCGCAGTGGTTAGCACACTGGACTCGCATTCTGGAGGGCGGCGGTTCAAACCCCCGAGTCCGCTCATCTTGATTAAGGTTACCCGTGATTTACCTAAATCGCTTCAGGCAAAAGCGGGGCTGGTCCCTTTGGTGGGGCACGGCCGACTTCCTTCCCCATCTTTCCCTAATCCGACGGGACCGATGACCTCACTGTTTGGTTCAAATGGTTTAAATGGCTCTGAACACTATGAGACTCAACTTCTGAGGTCATTAGTCGCCTAGAACTTGGAACTAGTTAAACCTAACTAACCTAAGGACATCACACACATCCATGCCCGAGGCAGGATTCGAACCTGCGACCGTAGCGGTCTCGCAGTTCCAGACTGCAGCACCTAGAACCGCACGGTCACTTCGGCCGGCCCACTGTTTGGTCCCCTCCCCCAAATCAACCAACCAACCATATTAATAACTCAGTGGAAATGAATGACAGCGCGAAACCGTGTTTCCAGAAGTCTCCCAGTCGTGCACAGAAAGCTGGACGTCACATGGCGTGAGGTCAGCGTGACTACAGCGCCAGATGGGGCTCGCCAGCAACACGAGGAAGTTGAAAGAACGGAAAAAGACAGTGTGTATTAATCACCGTGCAGTTACGGTTCGCGGTGGCGGTGTTCTTCATTACAGTGTGGCCCGGAGATAGATTTTGGATTACTTCACACAAGGAAGAACCATCGGGAAACTGGAAGGAGGTCGATGTGTGACCTGTGTATGGGGAGCGTTCCCAACAAGGGAGAGGACGCTGTCCAATACAGTCAACTACAGGAGAAGATGACCGCAACATCGTGGAACAGGCAAGAAGGAACCCACGTCAAACAGGGGGGGTGGTGGTGGGGGGGGGGGGGGGGAGGGGGACAGTTGCAAACACATTTAACAAGACTGAAATTCAGGCAATCTCACGCTCCAAGTTGCAGGGCGACTGCATGGGGGTTATCTCTTTTCCCGACGACAACTACGTGGTGTTCCGTTGACACCCGCACATCGACGGTACCGTTTGAGATGTTGGCAGAAGGATAGTAATAGGACCAACGAAGAGTGTGGTCGCGTGCTCTTCTCGGATAAGAGCAGCTGCCACCTGAGAAGTGATACGCCTAGGAACATTGTCGAAGATGATAGTTTTGGTGGACCAAGTATTATGGTGTGCGAAGGCATAATGTTTCTTGGGAGTACTAACCTCTAAATCCTTAACACGGTTCACTCACAGGTCAACGTTATTCTGATAATGTACATGGGGATATGTGCGTCTTTACAGGGATGTATTCGCCCCTGGCTTCATTTTTATGGATGACAATGAGCGACAGAATCGGATAGCGCAGTTAGAGGAGTTTTTGGAACGAGAGGATAATCGACGAATGTACTGGCCCGCCTGCTCCCCTAACTTAAATTCTGTCTAGCATGTGTAATGGGTTGGGGAGACGCATTTCAGCACCTCCACATGTACCGGCAATGACCCAGTAGTTGTCAACCGCGGGAGGAATCGAACGTCCTACTACAGGAACTCATCACCAGCGTCCTTAAGTTTTGCACTCCGGTGTATATTCGCATTAACAGTCTGGGGGTATAAGTGCTCTGATCATTCCGTACACCACTAAAGATGGTCCACATATGTAAAAAACGAAGAGATGTTGACCGCCCCAAGAACTTAGTGCTACAGATGACTGGTGTCTGTATTGATAAATGGAAGAGTAGAATGAGTGCCTACGAGTAGCCCACACAAACTGTTGAATACACTGAGAGAAACGGACATACTGTAGTATGTTCACATCGCAGTACACACTTTCGATGCTGTTTTGGAACAGAAAATCGGACCTTACAAAAGTTTGAGCCCCATGCTTTAATACCCTGTTAGACAATGATTTTCACATATCTGTTATTGATTTTGCATTAGAATTAGTTGTGGTAACGCTAACGTCTCTATGCATTAATACGACGGGAGTACGACACTAACAAACGTTTTCATTCAATAACACAGGTCTGCAAAAAAATTTTTTTTATCGGCTGCATGAGATATTTTTATTGAATTACATGTTCTAGAATGCGCTGATTTCAGAAGTGATGTCCATTTTTTCTATCAAATAAGGTTTTTTTTGCAAATTCAAACACAAAAAATTGGTAAAAGCACTCGTTTATTCATAATTATCAACCATAATATTTCTTAACAACCAATGAAACATTAATTTGAGACTTATAGTAACAATATTATACTTATTCATGTTTTTATTGAAAACTTTTCTTCTTTTCCTTGATACTTCACCGAGTCCTTTTCCGATTTCCATCTTTAGTTTCCCGCTTAAGCATCCAACAGTAGTCAGCAAGCATAGTGACACTCCATTTTCCTTGGTGCCGTCTCTCGATATCACGGACATTCTGGTGAAACTGCTCCCCCTGTTCTTCACTGTAAGCTCCCAGGTTTTCAGGAAAACTGTCTATGTGGGAGTCTAAAAAATGGACCTTCAAGCTAATCTTGCAGCCTTGATTTTCGTATGCTTCTAGCATCCGTTGAACAATGGTTTTGTAGTCAGCATCCTTAGTATTTACCAAAAACTTTCGCACGACATCCTTGAACGATACTCAAACTTCTTTTTCCTTCTCATTCATAGTTTCCACAAAGAGGGTGTGGGTTAAAAGTTTTATTATGTCGAGGCCAGTGAAAACTTCCTCTTTCAACTTTGCTTCTGACAGCTTCGAGAATTTTGTACATAGATATTTAAAACAGTCCCCATCCTTTTGCAGCGATTTTACAAATTGTTTCATCAACCCCAATCCGATATGGAGATGGGGCAACAAAACCTTTTCTGGTGGTACCAAAGTAGTATTGATAACATTTTTCTCTCCAGGTTTTAAAGTTTCTTGGGGTGGCCAATCACTTTTAGTCCAGCGCTGTTCTCTGGCGTCCCCAGAAACCATCCATTGATGGTCCTGATGTTTGATTTTTTCCAGGATAATGACCAAATCGTTATAGTTTTCGTCCATATGCACAGAATGTCCCATCGGAAGCGATGCAAACTTATTTACATAATGCAATAATACTACTTTAAGACTAGTTTTGGATGAATCATTTAATAGGTGCCATTCAGATGAGTCACACTGCATATCAAAGCAATGAATGAGTCCTTCCACATCACTGCAAAAAACTAAATTTCTTTCTTTTGAGAAAAACTGGATAAATTCTTTTCCTCGGTGTCTGTACCCTGAAAATGAGGTGGCAGATAATAAAAGGTTTTTATTTTTTAATCTGGGACCTAACAGTTCGGCTGCATCTTTTGAAAGACCTAAATCTCTTTATTAGTTCACTGAGCTAACTTTGAGAAAAGTGGCCTTTCATCTTCATCTGAACAAAAAACTGAGCTTGATTCACCCTGAGTAGGTAATGTAACTTCGTCCTCCAACTACCTCGGGTATTCATACAAACTGGAAGGTGGCTGTGGGATAGGTATTTCAGAGCTATGGGGCACTGGACGTTTAGCTGAGTCAAGGTTAGGATAACTTATGCTTCTTTTGTTTTTTGAATTGAATCTCTTTACGTCAACTGAACAGAAGTAGCAATCAGTGGTATGGTTTTTCTGCTCACGCCATATAATAGGAATTCCAATTCGAAATGCATTTTTCTTACCCTTAAACCACAAACTAAGATCGTCTTCACATCTTCTACACACCTTATGGGGGGGGGGGGGGGGGGGCATGGTTTATCTTTATCGTCAAGTATTAATTTAAAGTAAGCAAAATAAACTTTCCGCACAAAATCACTTATGTTTCTCTGTTGACTTTTTAATAATGTATTCACCACAGATATAACAAAAACTGTGTGGAGAAATAACACAAACTCTTGTAGCCATGACTAGACAGAAACAACAGCACAGTTCACTTGAATAGCAATATGTCTTGTGAGAGTTTGTCTTCATTTCATGCCAGACACAAATCGTCATTTGACTTGTCGTAACACGATAAAACTGAACAATAAGATTGTTTGCATTTGCTTCTGGCGCCCAGGAGTTCACGGTAAAACCTGCAGGTGGTAACAAAGAATAGTTAACATTGCAAATTTTTTAAATTTAAGTTTATTTTATCAATTATAATTGACATAATTTTTAATAACTATAAAATTTAAAAAACCCATAGGTTTATTACTAATGAACATAAATACTGCAATATACATAAAAACCTATGTGATAGAATTTTTTGAATGCTTTTCCTGTTTTTGGGAGGCAAAAAACTATAAGAAAATGTTAAAATATCCTATGCAGTTTTTTAGTCGCAGACCTGTGTAATAACAACAAGCGTCACAGTAAGCAAATGTGCAACTTCACTTGTGATCAAGAAAACATTGCCTCGTATTAGAATTACTGCGTTACTATGAGTAATAACGTTTCAGCTATCCGTCACCCGGTATTGAACAGTGTGTAACAAGTATTTCATTTACTGAGTTCTGAAGAAGAATACAAATCTACTTTTGTAAGTTAGCAGGTAAACGTTTTTCATGGTAACATTACTAATTCCGCTTAATGTAATGAATTTAGTTCCGTAACGTAACACGGCATCCTCCTGTAGCAGCATCACCTACATGGGTGTCGTCATTGAGAAAATACACATGCTTTGACCAAGTACTGAAACTCATATTCGCCTGGCTGTTATAAGGAGGCATCCCACAGAGAATTTTTAATATGTCTAACGGAATTTGTAGACACCACACACAATCCTAATGAGAAATAATTACCTGTGGTATCCCACAAATTTCCATATTTGGGCACTTACTTTTTCTTGATCACATCAGAAGGTAAGGGTGTTTTCTTAGCAGTCAAGGTAATTCTTTTATTTGGCATTTCTATATATTCTTTCTGTATTTCAGCTTTTCCTTCTTCACTGGGTATTGGCTTGTCATCTGAACTCTTGTTTCTCATCGCTTCTTTTTCCAGAACATTATTTAGTTCTGCTATAAGCTACATCTTCCTTTCCTACAGTCATGGATGCTTTTACAAGTTTGCATTTTTCCTTCAGCCACGCTTGCTTTGCCATTTTGCACCACCTGTTAGTCTCATTGTTTTTTGCATCTTTATTCCATTTTCTCTGTTTTATTTCCTATATTTTTATATTGTCTTCTTTCAAATCAAATTTAATATCTTCAGTGTTACTCAAGGATTCCTGTTTGATCTTTAAAAAAATTGGAAATTTGTGGTAAGGTCTTATGGGACCAAACTACTTAGGTCATCGGTCCCTAAGCCTACACACTACTTATTCTAACTTAAACAAACTTACGCTATGGACAACACTCACATCCATGCCCGAGGGAAGACGAACCTCCGACGGGGGCAGCCGCACGGACCGTGACAAAGCGACTTAAAAAATGGTTCAAATGGCTCTGAGCGCTATGGGACTTAACATCTGTGGTCATCAGTCCCCTAGAACTTAGAATTACTTAAACCTAACCAACCTAAGGACATCACACACATCCATGCCCGAGGCAGGATTCGAACCTGCGACCGTGGCGGTCACGCGGTTCCAGACTGAAGCGCTTAGAACCGCACGGCCACACCGGTCGGCAAAGCGCCTTAGACCGCGCAACTACACCGCGCGGCCTTGATCTTGGCTTTCAAAAATGGTTCAAATGGCTCTGAGCACTATGGGACTTAACATCTTAGGTCATCAGTCCCCTAGAACTTAGAACTACTTAAACCTAACTAACCAACGGACATCACACACATCCATGCCCGAGGCAGGATTAGAACCTGCGACCGTAGCAGTCCCGCGGTTCCGGACTGCAGCGCCAGAACCGCACGGCCACCGCGGCCGGCGATCTTGGCTTTCCTCACAGTTGTTTCTCTGCTGACATCATCTCCCAAAGCTACTCATTCATCGACCATTATATTTTTTAGCTTATTTCACTCCGTTGTTGTCTAATGCTCCATTTGCAACTCTCATTAATCTCTGGTTGTTTTAAATTATACTAGTCACAGATCCATAACTTCCTACGCTTCGGCAGTTTCTGTCAGCTTTAATCTGCATTTCATAACATAAATTATGGTCAAATGTTTTGCAATTGCCACTACATAATCTATGTGAAACCTTCCAGTGCCTCTAAATCTCTTTCACAACCTCTACAAATTTTTAAACCAATGACTAAATTGTACTCTATTCAAAATTCTATCATGTGGTGTCTCTTTTTATTCATTTCTCCCGTTTCGTATTCTTCTACTGTTTATTTTTGCCTTTGTCTTCTCATTCTGAATTCGAGTCTCAGTCATTATTAAATTTTCATTACTCTCAAAGTACTGAATAATTTCTTTAATCCCATCATATATTTTCCCCATCTCTTCATCATTTGCAGAGCTGGTAAGTATGTGTACTTATATTATTGTGTTGATTCGCGACGTCATGTCTGTAATTCAATTGCAATTCTGTGAGAGACAGCAAAGGACTTGGGTGAGCAGTTGAACGGAATGGATAGCGTCTTGAAAAGAGGATCTAAGATGAACATCAACAAAGCACAAAAAGGATAATGGATGTAATCAATTAAATCAAATGATGCTGATGGAATTAGATTAGGAAACGAGACATTTAAAGTAGTAGATGAATTTTGTTACTTGGACAGCAAAATAAATGATGATGGCCGAAGTAGAAAGGATATAAAACCTAGACTGGCAATGGCAAGAAGAAAGTTTCTGAAGAAGAGAAATTTGATAACATCGAATTTAGACTTAAATGTTAGGAATTTTTTGTGAATTTATTTGTCTGGAATAAAGCCATGTATGGAAGTGGAACGTGGACGATAAATAGTATAGATAAAAAGGGAATAGCGGCTTCCGAAAGTGGTGCTACGGAAGAGCGCTGAAGATTAAGCGGGTAGATCACGTAACTGATGAGGAGGTACTGAATAGAATTGGGAGAAGAGGAACTTCTGTTTCAAGTTGACTACAAGAAGGGATCGGTTGGTAGGACACGTTCTGAGGCATCAATGGATCACGAATTTAGTATTGCAGGGCAGCGTCGGGGGTAAAAATCGTAAAGGGAGACCAAGAGATGAATACACGAAGCAGATTTGGAAGGATGTAAGTTGCAGTAGTTACTCGGAGATGAAGAGCTATCACAGGACAGAGAGGCATGGAGAGCTGTATCAACCCAGTCTCCCACCTGAAGACCACAACACCAGCAACTATTAAAAAGGCTGCGGCCAATGTTCAAGAACCCCATGTTAGTCTGGCGTCTGGCCTCTTCATAGATACCCCTTCAGAGATGCCTTCCCCACAGTTGTGGATGTACCTACGATAAGACTATTTGTATCGTTGAGACTCGCAATCCACATTTCTGCTACAAAGTCTTGGAAGGCTAACAACCTATGTTTTACATTGGCTCAGTTCGGAGTCGTTTACTTAATGCTAATACTCGTATATGCAGTTAAGTAACATTCATCTCAAAATTCTGAGAAATGTAACATAAATGCTCAAATTTTGTTGTTCTGAAACACTAATGAAAGTATATTTTTAGACTAGTAGGTGTCTCATTGTATACAGCCCGTTAGCAGGGCTTCCTTTCCGAATTTGAACTTATTTCTGTAACACCCTCGGATAATGAGAATAAGTGGACTTATAATCGCCTAGAGTGAGCCAGCTAGTAACCGCCAGGTCTACGTGATATTTCATTCAGTCACCCAAGGTAGATGGTGGAGACATTAAGAACTGTGCCTGACACCTACTTTCCTTACATACCAAAACCTCTCTGACTTTCCATGGCTTCTTCCTGTAAACCAGTGATAAAATCTTTCACTAGGTATGTCGTAACGAACGTAATGTTACTTAGAAATGGAAACTCTAATTATAATTATTTTATTTCTGAAAAGGAAGTTTTAATAGCTTTGCTGTTGAGTAAATTTATTCTCTCATGTGTGTCGCAAATGTCTGCTTGAGACAATTGTGCAGTGGCGCTTGGAATGATTGTTGAAATACTCTAGGAGCAGAGTACTGTATATTGATAAGTTTCGTACTTCAGATGTCTAACCTTACCTGTTCAGAGGAGCGATCTATTACTTCAGTGTCAAACTGTCAAAGTTTCCATGGGTATACTCCGGCCCCTCCACCTCCAAAGCAGGCGGGCTTCAATTTGCTCACCTTCAATGGTCGTGTACTGCTACATTACTGGCCATTAAAATTGGTACACCAAGAAGAAATGCAGATGATAAACGGGTATTCATTGGACAAATATATTATACTAGAACTGACATGTGATTACACTTTCACGCAATTTGGGTGCATAGATCCTGAGAAATCAGTGACCAGAACAACCACATCTGGCCGTAAAAACGGCCTTGATACGCCTGGGCATTGAGTCAAACAGAGCTTGGATGGTGTGTACAGGTACAGCTGCCCATGCAGCTTCAACACGATACCACAGGTCATCAAGAGTAGTGACTAGTGCATTGTGACGAGCCAGTTGCTCGGTCACCATTGACCAGACGTTTTCAATTGGTGAGAGATCTGGAGAATGTGCTGGCCAGGGCAGCAGTCGAACATTTTCTGTATCCATAAAGGCCCGCACAGGACCTGCAACATGCAGTTGTGCATTATCCTGCTGAAATGTAGGGTTTCGCAGGGATCGAATGAAGGGTACAACCACGGGTCGTAACACATCTGAAATGCAACGTCCACTGCTCAAAGTGCCGTCAATGTGAACAAGAGGTGACCGAGACGTGTCACCAATGGCACCCCATACCATCACGCCGGGTGATACACCAGTATGGCGATGACGAATACACGCTTCCAATGTGCGTTCACCGCGATGTCGCCAAACACGGATGTGACCATCATGATGCTGTAAACAGAACCTGGATTCATCCGAAAAAATGACGTTTTGTCATTCGTGCACCCAGGTTCGTCGTTGAGTACACCATCGCAGGCGCTCCTGTCTGTGATGCAGCGTAAAGGGTAACCGCAGCCATGGTCTCCGAGCTGATAGTCCATACCGCTGCAAACGTCGTCGAACTGTTCGTGCAGATGGGTGTTGTCTTGCAAACGTCCCCATCTGTTGACTCAGGGATCGAAACGTGGCTGCACGATCCGTTACAGCCATGCGGATAAGACGCCTGTCATCTCGACTGCTGATGATACGAGGCCGTTGTGATCCAGCACGGCGTTCCGTATTACCCTCCTGAACACATCGATTCCATATTCTGCTAACAGTCATTGGATCTCGACCAACGCGAGCAGCAATGTCGCGATATGAGAAACCGCAATCGCGATAGGCTACAATCCGACCTTTATCAACGTAGGAAACGTGATGGTATGCATTTCTTCTCCTTACACGAGGCATCACAACAACGTTTCACCAGGCAACGCCGGTCAACTGCTGTTTGTGTGTGATAAATCGGTTGGAAACTTTCCTCATGTCAGCACGTTGTAGGTGTCGCCACCGGCGCCAACCTTGTGTGAATGCTCTGAAAAGCTAATCATTTGCATATCACAGCGTCTTATTCCTGTCGGTTAAATTTCACGTCTGTAGCTCGTCATCGTCGTGGTGTAGCAATTTGAATGGCCAGTAGTGTATAAACGTAACTTACAATATCATGGTGGACCTCATATGCTGTTAATTTCCCTAAAAAATCTCCTAATGGTCAGTAAGCATATTTAAATTATTTGCAGAACTGTGTTCTCCTGTAAAGTAAATCACAGATTTGTCATAGGAGCCTACATGAAAGCTAGAATTGCGGCAAGTTTCACCTCTAGAAAAACGCATAAATTAATTAGTGTTCCTCTTGAATCCTACATTTGATATAGGCTTGCAGTGGACGTAAAAGCGAGGTTGTGTGTTTCGCGACCTACGCTAGTGCAGTGGTGTTTCCCAGAGTGGAAAGCCCTGTCGCCGGCCCGGAGCGGTTATGTACCGTAAGTCGGCGGGTGGCAGGTGGCGGTCCACCACATTCTGGGTCGCCGCCAGATTTTGGGATGGCTGCGATCGCATTCCGCGACAGCGCGACCTCGACACGCCGGCGCCGACCTACCGGTCTGTCGAGCTGCCCGTCCCCGGCGACCCTGTCTCAGCCTCGTAGCCTCTCGGACCTGGATCGACGCTCTCAATACTACGTACAGGTGGACGGGAAAATAACACCCATTATGCACTGTGGTCGCTAATAGCATGTGATATCACTCCATTGCCCTTTGGAACGTCACTTTGTATATCTACAGCTTCGACATCATCATCATCAGCAGCAGCTATTTCATGTCCCGTGAATAACAAAGGCCTCTTCTAGATTCTTCTATACATTATGGTCTGCAGGAGTAAGGATACATGTAGCTTGTTCATATTTTATAGGTAACTTTTTTTAGTAGTTGCAAATACTCATTGGTAATCCCTTACGTAATTATACAACCAGTACAGATACTATGGCTACACAAATGGAGAATTTCATCAATGTGTACAACCAAGAACTTACAACATTCTACCCTATTTATAATTTCTGTTCATGTCCTACATTAAGTATTGATGTTTTCGGTTTGTTCGAGCTCCAGTTAACAGGCTAAAGAAACATTAAGTAATATCTAAGCATAATTTAACAATATCGTATAAATGGTCAACATGTAACTATGTTAGATCGATAAATTGTAATATTTTTGTAAACCAGCTGACACGTTCCTCTTCGTATTTAAAGTGAACGTGAAACTGATTAGTGGAACATGGAAATCACTAGCCTCCTCGTAATGGACACGTATAGAAACAGGAAATTTCCTAATCCTCATTGCTATAAATGGATAGATGGTGGAACGGTATCCATTCGTCATCGTCGCTGCATCTCTAGATTCCGACACGGGAAGAGTGCAGCTCGTGAACAACAGCTTGTCCGCCAGTGTCTTAGGTTAAATCTAAAAATCTCCACAGTGTCTTATGAGATGATGACATGTTTATAGTAATAAATTTGTTTGGTACAAACGTTAAGATCGCAAGCTGTCTCAGCACTGTTCGGGAGGAGTCAATTATTTGCTGCCGGCCGCGGTGGTCTAGCGGTTCTAGGCGCTCAGTCCGGAACCGCGCGACTGCTACGGTCGCAGGTTCGAATCCTGCCTCGGGCATGGATGTGTGTGACGTCCTTAGGTTAGTTAGGTTTAAGTAGTTCTAAGTTCTAGGGGACTAATGACCTCAGAAGTTGAAGAGCCATTTGAACCATTTGATTATTTGCTCGGGCGTTAATGACAATCCTGTCCGGCGTCCTAATCACGAATTACATCAGTTGTATCACACTTTAGTTTTAACAACCGTTTCCCCTTTCACTCCTCGCTCATCTTTATCAATAACATCAGTTTCCAACACTCAGCAGCCATCCACGGTAACTGCGATATCTATTTGACGTATCGTCTTCCGGTCTGATGACCATATATAACTTACCTTTCTTAAGACCTCACCAAGACAGCTATGGTTAGATTGACTGTCAACTTCGCAAATAAGTCAACGATTTTCCTTCGGCTGAGGTGCCGTACTGGGATCACCACTTTTATCACAGTTCTAAGATTCACTGCACTCTCCTCAGACTAGACCTTATATTTTATGACCGAAAAGTTTATACTGGTGGTCAATGTACTAAAATAATAAAACTACAATAACAAATTTAAAAAAGGGGTGTGGTCCTCCAAAATTTATGGCATGTTCAAAGTGAATACTAGTTACGCTAGAAGATAATTGAAATATGTGCTATACTTCGAAAACTCAATACAAACACCTAAAAAATATGAAAAAATCGCCACTCAAATGTAAAACTATAGGTCATTGCCGAATTTACACCCAATGCTACGTAGAAAAAATAAATTATCCGATAGTGAAGGGTACATTATAAATTCATTCTAGTTCAAAATTACTGAAAACAACGAGAAATACCTTTATTTCTCGAAGATATGCTGGCACTGTGATAAACAGCTTTCTTCAAGCAGATAATGCCTACTCGGAACGGCATAAACGAAAAAAAGTGGTGTACGGAAAGCACATGGTGTAAAGGGTGTGCTACAATCAGGCACAGCGAATGTAGTTTATTCCCAGAACTACAAAAAAATGGAAGTGAGATGTGACACATTCTACGTAACGACTGAGCATATTACGTTGCATCCAATGGTACCTCTGAATCGATAGTGAAATGTGCAGTACCTCAACGAAGTTATACTCGTAGATTATCCTCATTGTAGGGGTATGTTGCATTTGCTCATTTTCGGCGTTTAAGTTGCTTTCTGCCCATAACTATTAACAAATAAGTCACGCAACTGCCTGCGAAATTCACAATTAGATTTCACAGATATCCGGAAAATAAACTTTTGTGATTCGTTACTTGATTTATAATAAAATAACTTCTGAAATTAGTAAATACATGGAAATTGTTTAGTGGGTGCTAAGCTTTCATACGAAATAGACGTGTGTCAGCTGTCACTGTCTACTGGAAATACACTGTAAGGCAAAAAAAAAAAAATGCCGTACGAAGGAAATATCTGAATGGGGCTTAAATAGGTAGCTGTGATGTGCATGTACAGACAAACGAATGATTACAGTTTCAGAAAAATTGGATGATTTATCCAAGAGAACGAACTTTGCAAATTGTAGCAAGTAAATAACGCGTTGGCCCACCTCTGGCCCTTATGGATGCACTTATTCGGCTTGACATTGATTGAAACAGTTGTTGGGTGTTCTCCTTAGGGATATCGTACCAAATTGTATCCAATTAGCGCGTTAGATCGTCAAAATCCCGCGTTCGTTGGAGGGCCCTGTCTCGTAGAGTGAATTTTTCCATGACACACTGACCTCATCTCAGGCCGTAAGGCCTGGTGTGGAGATAAGCTACACTCTCGTTCAACTTTGGTGTTTCTGGAGGGCACGCCAATCAGCGCTCGGTACGTGCAGAATGTTGTTAGACCCGTTGTTTTACCTTCCTTGCGACTGCAAGTTGATGTCTTCTTTCAATAGGATAACGGTCACTCAAACACTGCCCGTGCAACTCAACGTCCTCTGCAAGGCGTGCAGTAACTTCCCTGACCAGGTCGATCTCCGAACTTCTCTCCAATCGAGCACGTGTGGGATATGATGCGACTCGTCAACCAACAACTCTTACAGAACTACGTGACCACGTCGAGAAGGCGTAGCATGATCTATCCCAAGACAGTGTTCGCCATCTGTACGATTGACTGAATGTCAGAGACGGCACGTGCATTGCCGCCCGAGGAGGCTACACCAAATACTACAATAATACCGGTGTATCAGCATTAGTCGATACCTGGTACTTCAGATTCGCTTGTGCTACTGATCTGTAAATGTAATCATTTCATGTATGTCATATGCACAGTTGTTACAATGATGCTGAACTGACTTGAAACTGCTAAAAGGGTGTGCTAATTTTTTTATGTGAACTGTTTCATACGAATACGTCTGTACATTAAGTAGCCCGTTTACTCGTAGAAATTTTTTCTCAAAAATCTGAAGTAAAGAGTAAATCTAGGAAATCATGCGCTAGGGTTCTTCCTTACTTTTACTTCCCACAACAATAACGGGGTCTATAAAATGCAGACATTCTGTCTTATTATATGTCGGTAGCTGTAATGTGTCAGTACACTATTTGTTTCATATTTACAAAAGAAATAAGTCCATCTAGCTCTCTGAATCACGGTTATTAATAAATAACACCTGGTACTGACCAGTAGTAATTTACAAAACAAAATATTAAAAAGCTGGTGAAGACACGAAATGCGAATGATTCGTTGATTCTCGGCTACAAGAGCAGTTTGTCAGAAGTACGACGCTTGATGGCAATAAATCTGAACGACACGGTAGGGAACCAGCTCGCCGCCGTGGGCTGCGATCGCGGAACGTGTGGGCGATGGCAAGGAGCGGCGGGTATTTATCACCTGGCCGACTCCTGCCGGAATTCCCCTGCGGGAAACGTTGTGGCATCGCGAGCGTCGGCCACTTTCTGAATTAGGGACCATTTGTGACGATTAATCACGTGTGTGTCGGAGGGGTCGCTGACCTTCCGGAGGCGTACCGACCAAAGGCTGCGCACTGTTCTCCACACTAGGGCCGTCGTCGCTTACCTCCCACATCTCCATTCGAGAATCCAATTAATTCTTCCGTACCCGAGGAAGTCTACGACAGATTCTGCTCGTCGATCAAATAGACAAATTAAGCCGAAACCAAGACGGGTTATTTTTGTTTGTGATTAAAAGAATTAAAGATAAACGACGGAGCTGCAAAGTGAGTCTCCCGACGAAAAATCGGAATCAAGGAAGAACGAAAGTAAAATAAATACTTAAATCAGTAAATAATGGCTATGTCAAGTGCGAACTGGGAGCGCCTGCTAAGGAATGTTGTCATCGACAGAAAAGGAAAAAACATAATTCTTCCCTTATTGAAACATCTATGTTTGCTTCAGGAGGAAGAGAAGAAAAGCGTAGCTTCTCTACAGAATGCTTCGTTATTTCAAATCTCATTGCCGACACTGATGATTCTTTTCCGTACCTTAGGTCTCCACTCGTTTCGTTCAACAAGGCCATCGATGGTTTCTTAGTCCGTTCTTGCTAAGCTGCACCTACATTCATGCTCATAAATTAAGGATAATTTCAGAATGTGGTGCCACACAACGTGGCACTACCCAAAAATGGCGCTAATAGCATAGGCGCATAGGGAAGACACACGACACAGATCTGTAAGTCCATGGTATTGGTGATAAGTTGGTAAAACTGTCCCGAATCCCATGTGCTATATGTGCTACAAAACGCGTTTACTAACCATGTACTCCGACATCAGTATGGGATATGATCACCATGCACACGTACACAGGCCGCACAACGGTTTGGCATACTCTGGATCAGGTGGTCGAGCAGCTGCTGGGGTATAGCCTCCCATTCTTGCACCAGTGCCTGTCGGAGCTCCTGAAGTGTCCTAGGGGTTTGAAGAGGTGCAGCGATACGTCGACCGAGAGCATCCCAGACGTGCTCGATGGGGCTTAGGTCTGGAGAACAAGCAGGCCACTCCATTCTCCTGATATCTTCTGTCTTAAAGGTACTCCTCCACGATGACAGCTCGGTGGGGCCGTACGTTATCATCCATCAGGAGGAAGGTGCGACCCGCTGCACCTCTGAAAAGGCGGACATACTGGTGCAAAATACCGTCCCGATACACCTGACCTGTTACAGTTCCTCTGTCAATGACATGTAGTGATGTACATGCACCAATCATAATCCCATCCCACACCATCAAACCACGCCCTCCACACAGGTCCCTTTCAAGGACACTAAGGGATTGGTATCTGGTTCCTGGTTCACGCCAGATGAAAACCCGGCGAGAGACTGTTCAGACTACACCTGGACTCGTCTGTGAACATAACCTGGGACCACTGTTCCAATGACCATGTACTGTGTTCTTGGCACCACTCTTTACGGGCTCTCCTGTGACCAGGGGTCAGTGGAATGCACCTTGCAGGTCTCCTGGCGAATAAACCATGTCTGTTCAGTCGTCTGTAGACTGTGTGTCTGGAGACAGCTGTTCCAGTGGCTGCGGTAAGGTCCCGAGCAAGGCTACCTGCAGTACTCCGTGGCAGTCTTCGGGCACTGATGGTGAGATATCGGTCTTCTTGTGGTGTTGTATACTGTGGACGTCCCGTACTGTAGCGCCAGGACACGTTTCCTGTCTGCTGGAATCGTTGCCATAATCTTGAGATCACACTTTGTGGCACACGGAGGGTCCGTGCTACGACCTGCTGTGTTTGACCAGCCTCCAGTCGCCCTAGTATTCTACCCCTCATAACGTCATCAATATGTGTCGTTTGAGCCATTTTCAACACACAGTCACCATTAGCATGTCTGAAAATATCTGAACACTTACTCGCTGCACCGTACTCTCACATGCAACAACACATCTCTGCGTAAGTGGACTGCTGCCAGCGCCACCCTGTGACGACCGCAGGTCAAATGCACCGCATGGTCGTACCGCGAGGTGATTTAAACCCGCAAACCACCCATCAGAGCGTTGTTTCACCATGTATCAGCATTATCCTTAATTTATGAGCATGAGTGTAGTAGCATAATGCGCAAGTTACTGGACAGCAGTCCAGCAGGCGTACTAATCTCTTATTTTCATGATTATACAGCGAAGGCGGATGATTTATCGCACAGTTTTTCTCGAGTGCTGATTCTATAGATTCACCAAGCAGGATTCGTGAGGATAAGTCGCCTTTCTTTCAAAGGTTCCCATTAAAGTTCCATAAATATGTCAGACTTTTATATTGACTGTACCTACCTGTTATAATCATAATAGTACGTAGCCTAATTCTATCGGTGTCTGCTGTCACGCCTATCTGATGACGACTGAAAATGCAGGGGCAATATTCTAGACTTGTTAAAACTAGAGTGTAGTGTGAGATTTCATTTTCAGATACCCTGCACTTTCCTTGGACCCCCGCACCCAACAAATCTAATTATTTCACTCGTCTTAATTACAACAATTTTCATGCGTTCATCCCATTTCATATCGCTTCTTAGAAGAATCCACAAATACTGTGTGGTTCAAAAAGATTCGTGTATTTTCACAATACTATATCTTGTAAATTAAGTAAGAGAGGAACTTGGGATGAGTTTTGACTTAGGCGTAGGACAATAAAGATTTTATTTTCAAAGAACAATCCTGTTTTACACGGATATACCTCTATACCTCCCACATACATGAGAGTACAAGTTTGGGATATTCTTCACAGATTGTTTTGTTGGTATCAAAGTTTTTATTTACGTTTCACAAACGTTCAGTGCGCCCTCCATTCGATGCACGGCAAACATTCAGATGAAATACTTGCAGGCTTTCACAGTCGAAATTTGCATCCCATGTTTTTGGTGGTATGTCTGGAGCTACTGCATTCACTGATTTTGGTATGCGACGTTGCAGTTCACCCACATTTGTTGGTGGTGGATGGGCGGGGGGAGACACAGAAGGAGACTTTCACCTCGCTCCCCAAAACAAAATCATATACGGTGATATTAGGTAATCTTAGTGGCGAGTGGTGCAATTGGACACTGCACGCCCCTTAGAATCTATTAGTCGTTGAGACTACTCATTGTTAATACTCGTTCATGCTCTTACATGCTGCTGCCAGTACGATGGGGATCCGTCTTGTTGCAATATGTAATTTTACTAATGTTCTCACAGTTGTGAAAAAAAACAGTTTTCCAACATATCCAAGTACGTGATTCATGTAACTGTCTCTTCCTCAAAAGAGGAACGAGCCGCAAATCTTTTCTCGGGAAACGGCACAAAACACATAAAGCTTTGGAGAATCTTCCCTTACGTAAGCAACTAGTGTCTTGAAACTTTTGGTACATTCGCCAAATGCTTCGAACTGTAGGAGGTGTGGTGACTTAACTTTCAACGAAACTCACTGCGCACAGCTGTAACAGACTTGCATCTCTCTAAACGGGGAACCAAAAACGACCTTTTGTTGCTATACTGTCATCATCTCGACCAGACGTGCATTGGGTAAAGGACCAGCGCGTGAGCGAGTTGGCTGCTTCAGGGGGTCCCTTACGGCGACTACACATGATGGCAGTTTATAACGGGCGGCAAGGTGAACTTTTAGTTTCGATGAGCAAGTCAAAATTTTGTTTCTTTCTTTGTTCATACAGAAGATATAATAATCTTTTGAAATAGGATGAATACTTCTGAAACATACTGCCCTTAAAGAATGTGACATGCTCGAGATATTCACCGCAAATCTTCCTCTTGGATTTCATCATATTCTTTCTCTTTGTTATACGCGTTATCTTGGCTTTATCCACATTTTAAATGGAAAATTATCCTTTGCTCCCAATTCGCCATCGTCGTACGGTTACCAAAATGAGCGAAAGTTTTTTAAATGTTTACGAATCGTGTAAATTGAGGCTGGACTGAGGTTCCAGCCCGGTATTCACCCATCGGGATGTGGGAAACCGCCTAAAACCCACATCCAGGCTGGCCGCTCTCATCGTAAATTTCCTGAGTGGATTCGATGGGGAGTCTGCGCACCTCCACGTCCCAGAAGCGGTGCTTTAACACGCACGGCTATCCGGCCGAATAGGTCCACGATAAATAAATCTATAGTTCACATATAAAGAGCGCTGCCATTTATTTGCTGCATCTCCTTAAGACGATGCGTTGCTGCAGACAACAGTATCATCAGCGAACAATCTGACAGTGCTATTAACTCTCTCTGATAAATCGTTTATGTATTTTCAGAACATTAGCGGTGCTTTTACGGTTACTTGGTATACTACCGATGTTTACTTTCATTTCTGTTAAACATTCGTGCTCCAGTATAACGTCCCAGCTTCTGTTCGTCAAAGATTAATCAACATGACCGCTTGGAGAGTCATCTCTGCCTTGCTATTAAGCGTAAATTCTACCGAGGAGCAATTGGCCTTTTATGTGAATGAATGGCGTCAACGCACTTAAGGAGTTTCGTTATTAAAACTGAATCCGAAAATTAAATCTTTTCTTTTTTACGGAAGTCGTCAGGTTACACCAACTGCTTGAAATTGTGAAACCTCTTTCAGTAGTTAATTTCTTTGACTGATAACGTTATGTCTCTGATTCATCAGTGTCAGGCAATCATTTGCCACATATGGACATTATTAACTCGTAATACGCTTTCACATTAACTTTTTGGTCGACTTCCTCCTCAGATATAGTTTCTTCCTCTATCCTAAGGTTGTGTACAATCTGCTATGTTTCCATAAAACTTTGATATGATTATGATTGTAGAATGTTTTAAATAACGCTCTTCGCTATTATTTTGTGTCCCAAATACCTTCATGTGTAGGTATTTTACCTAAAAATGGTGTTTTCCGTTTAGTCCATCATCCAGGAGTGGAAATAATTCAGTCTCTGTCTATAAAATATTATTGTTCTTAAGGAACATTTACTTGTGCACCCAGTTTCTAAGAATCCAATAAATTCCAAGCTGCGTAAATCATCAAACAGTGTTCTTCGACAATGCCGATCTGCATTTTCACACCGGTTAGATAAAACATGTAGAACGTATGGGTAGTTGTTTACGTTGAAAGTCTCCCTTCGCTCTCATTTATTCAGTACGCCTCAAGCGCTGTATGTATTATCATTTAGACTGCAACAATGTAGTGCACTAACCTACTTAGGTTTACTGAAAACGTGAATGATTTTTGGAATTTTCATCTTATAGCCCTTAAACTAAGTTACTGTTAATATCCGTGTCTTCGTGACATTTTTTCAATATATTCAGAAATTTTTAATGCCACATATTCCCAGCGGTTTTCAAGGAAAAACACATGCAAAACACAATTCTTTATTTGTTGAGATAGCAGTGGGGTTACACAATTTCTCAGATAACAGGGAGAATCATTTCGTTCTGCCAGTGACCAAGTACCTAACAGAATATCTAAAATGATACAGGCTCTTCATGATATATATGAACAATATTGCGAAGCTTGTTAATAAACTGTTGCAAAACGTGTAAAAAGGCAAATCACCTACCGACAGGTAGATACAACTTAATTGAAACTCTCACACCTACTACAAGCGTGGCGCGAGAAGTATTTTGTAATTACCACAGCAATTATTATAGCAGAATCTCTTCCAAAATCCTAAAAAAATTTACAGTTGGTCAGTGACACAAAAATTTACATCCCGCCACTTGTTTACGAAACACTGACCGAAATATATATTAATAACACATAGTCGAAATGTTACAATTTTGTCTCAAAATGTTCCTTCAGAAAGAAATAGCAACACAGACTGGTATAATTCAAACGTCGTAGAGATCAGTATC
Organism: Schistocerca nitens; assembly: GCF_023898315.1. Classification (NCBI taxonomy): domain Eukaryota; kingdom Metazoa; phylum Arthropoda; class Insecta; order Orthoptera; family Acrididae; genus Schistocerca; species Schistocerca nitens. The sequence continues at coordinate 623,685,335 of NC_064616.1, read as the reverse complement.
AGTAATTCATACTAGTGATCTGTTGATATGATGGAATAACATTTTCCTGGAGATACATGAATCGCAGCTTCTATCCTTACCGAAGGTAATACTAGTGATGTTCAAAGGCACTTGAAATCGAGGATTCAACTATTGCTCAGAGCGCGGTGAAGTCATCAGCTTTTGTTTGATATTTTGTCAAGAACTATTCGTTTATGGCAAAAATTACCTGACAGGGTGTAATATCATATCGCGAAGTCTGAGATTGCAACTACTACCATTAGCTGTCATTAATGTATAACCTGAAAACTAGCAATGCTTTTACACTTTGTGAGTATCCTGCAGTTGTGTTAATACTGTACCGTTTTGACCTATAGCCGGCCGAAGTGGCCGTGCGGTTAAAGGCGCTGCAGTCTGGAACCGCAAGACCGCTACGGTCGCAGGTTCGAATCCTGCCTCGGGCATGGATGTTTGTGATGTCCTTAGGTTAGTTAGGTTTAACTAGTTCTAAGTTCTAGGGGACTAATGACCTCAGCAGTTGAGTCCCATAGTGCTCAGAGCCATTTGAACCATTTTGACCTATAAAAATGTATTAATAGTCATCCTATTATCAGGATGATAAGTATGACCATGTAGCAGCTTTTTGAGTAAATAACTCACATTGAGTGCAGCGTGTTATTATATCTCAGGTACACTCGGTTTTCCGACTTAGTACTTTTATTCTTAATCCGTACGCTAACCAGCAGAGGTTGCCTTACCTACGTTTGCATACAATTGAAAGAACTCAGCATGAAAATTAAACAATGCCTACATATTACGTTTTAAATTGAATGTATCGTTCATTTACAAAGAACCATTTGATTCGAAATTACGTGCATAAAAATGTTCTGATTAAATACTTAAACTATTCATCATAAGAATTTCCAAAAATGGCAATCATTTTCCTCATCACTTATCATTAATCCCTAAAGAACAATCCCTTCTTAAAGCTAGTGAGGCTCTCTGAACACTGAACAGCACCATAGCACTATATTTGTTAGCAGCTTCAGGAAAATTATCCTGTACATGTGCACCGATAACTACAAAAGCAATGTAATGTATCCCCAATAGTCAAAATATTTGAAAATCATGCTGCGACTATTATTTCAAGCTCTTTCACGTGTAGATCATTCGTGTTAACGGTATCAGTCATATTTATCACACAGTGGAAATGGTATTACCGCGTATGTACAAAACGTTTAACACGTAAGCCGTTCAATTTCAGTGTCAGAAATTAGATTCGTGATTTATGTAAACTATAACACATTTCAGTGAAACTAACTCGATTGCAATAAATCCACGTAATATTCAGATGTATGTCCTACTTTCCCTTCTACCCGTGTTAAACCCACTGTTGTGACCACACTTTCTGTGACTATACGACATAAAGCAGGATAATTTGCTCTTACCAGCTTAAACACAACAGTCGCGGTACACATGAACCACATTTATGCACTACAATGTGACGACAAATAAACGTTTTACTCCATCTGGTGAGATCATCTCCTTGCACAGTTTAAAGTGTCGAAATCTCGCTAGATACTCTTCTTCTCACTTTTACGAGCTTTTTAGACTTAGCTTGCCATTTTGAAGGTGACAACATATTCACTCCGATGCCCGACTATTTACGTGCTTTTTTCTTCACTTCAGTGAAACTAAACTTATCGGAAAATGATTAGGTTGCATATCGATGACGTGTTGCAACTTCCCTTAAGCGCCCCCTGATACTATTTTCGTATCAGTAGACTGCTCAGACAGATAATTAGATGTGGCGATATCTAAAGTTGTGCACTGCGAGAAATTCAAAGATGTAATATACATTGACTAAAATGAGTCGCAACTGGTCACACATCTCACAAAATCAAGTGAAAATAATAACCACGAGAGTTTTGTATTTCTTATATTATTTCATGTCTATCGTTATTCATGAAGTGGCCTATTTCTCTTGACTTCGTTTATCTGGATATTACGGTGCTCCGCTAGAAATGACTACACCGGTGTTTGTTTTCTATTCCTTTGACGTCTCCCGGTCGAATTTTTTTACCATATTTATATTTCGATACCGTAAAGTACTGTTAAGATCTTTTCCAGCTTCCATCTATCTCTAATTATGTTCCTCAGTTAGTAGTAAGTAGATACATATTCTTTAAGCCTCGGTATATCAAATTTCTGTCGAAAAATTTTCAAGTAGGCTACAAAAAATGATGAGGCAGATTCCTAGAAAAGGATGCTTTCCATAATTGCTGTGGGCAGGTCATTCACTCGCGGAAACCGTATTCATTATTCATGACGGCCGCGCGGAATCGTTCCGATGAAAATGAAGTGGTCTGGGGGCAATTACCCGTGCGGTCAACAGCACACCGGTTGATCTCATCCTCCTCTTAGGTAGCCCAGAAACCTGTTCCCACGTGCGTGCTTTAAAAAAAAGTCGTGTCAAGCGTCATTTATGCTCTGCTGGAAGTGCCAGCCAACGGTCTGCGGTGACTTCGCGTGTGTTTGTTCTCAAACCGGGAGCGCCTCTTCACGCTGTCAGCGTTACTCGTAACTTCAGACAAACATTGCCTGCGTATCACAGGTCACAGGAAGCAAATACACTCGACAGCGCAAGAATTGGCCGGCGGAAACCTCTGCCAGAGTCAGGGTCCGGCTCAGCACTGACGGGAATGAAATTCAGCATGCCATATTTTTCTGTTTACCTTAGGAACATGCGGACGAGTAAATATTTTTTCAAAAATTATGGGAAATTGATGCTGTCAGTATTCCAGATCTGTTCCAAGAAAACACAAAATCTCTTCTGCAAATAGAAAGGATTATCGACTGATACAGAGCTTGCCGGCCGTGGTGACCGAGCGGTTCTAGGTGCTTCAGTCCGGAACCACGAGGCTGTTACGGTCACAGGTTCGAATCCTGCCTCGGGCATGGATGTGTGTGATATCCTTAGGTTAGTTAGGTTTGAATAGTTCTAAGTCTAGGGGACTGATGACCTCATATGTTAAGTCCCATAATACTTAGAGCCATTTGACCATTTGATACAGTGCTTGTTAACCGATTAAGTACGTATTTGTAAATGTTCAGCGTAGGTAAATAAACAATTTGACGGTGCCAGAGTCCGGGCCACAGATGGCGTACCTGAGCGCACAGCACGATGATGGGTAAAACGTTATCGAGATACTGCAAAATCAAATAATTGTGTGGGAACTAGACTCTGGCGTGTAACAACGCCTGTCCACGATAATGAACTTGACACGTCACGGCGGAACCCCCTTTTAAATGCGGTGCAGTTGAACCGTGGTACTGCGTTTCCTCGGTCAGTGAATATGGTTTGGCACCAGCTTCGGATGGCCGGACTGCTTAGTAAACTTTCGGCCATCAAGGAAAGTCTCCATAATGATCATCGGCTCTACCGATTAGCGTTTGCCGAGGACCCTGTTAATCGTGACGATCGTTGTTGTCTTCAGCGATTGATCGTCCAGCACAAGTATGCAGGCCGATAGGTGCTCGTATCGACCCCAAATACATCCACGGGTCATCTCTGCAGTGGTCGTATGTCTGTGACACTTGGAGGTTGGATGTGCTGCACGAAACAGATAATCGACGTAATGCTGCTCAGTAAACAGATATTATGTGTAATTTTATGGTCCCATCAGTGCGACAACTGCTTCCTGAGAAGTAATCTGTTTCCAGCAGGACCAGTCTCCTATGATGTCAGCGATGGTGCTGGAGTGATATGCAGAACAGAATGAGATTTCTCTTCTCGATTGGCCACCATCTGTACCAGACCTAAACTGTATTGAAAATGTTTGGGCAGAATCGGAACGAAGAATACGAGGAAACTGGTCTGACCCAGTGACAGGAACTCATGATGATTTTGGAACGTCACTAGCTGCCTGAGTGGAGGTGGCTAAATATGAGACATTTATTACCTACCTCGTAGACTCACTTCCTCGCAGACTGCCGATAGTCATTGAAGTTGAAGGACCTTGAGCGAGATATTAAGATATAAAGAAGCCACACGTATTTTTTGAAGTTCGAAAATATCTTAATAAGAACCGTGAACAGTTCGTTCTATTAATTTCGAGCCGGCCGGTGTGGCCGTGCGGTTCTAGGCGCTTCAGTCTGGAACCGCGTGACCGCTACTGTCGCAGGTTCGAATCCTGTCTCGGGCATGGATGTGTGTGATGTCCTTAGGTTAGTTAGGTTTAAGTAGTTCTAAGTTCTAGGGGATTGATGACCACAGATGTTATGTCCCATAGTGCTCAGAGCCATTTTATTAATTTCGTGATTTCTATTGGTTAAACAAATTAACACAGTAACACAAAAAATTGCTCTAAGCCCAATACGAACCGAACTTTATCACCAGACAGTTGTCTACACGACCGACAACTACACCAATAAGCTACGAATCAATTATACTACAGCTGCTGACATTTAGATACTTCATATAACTCTAGACTCCATATCACGAAATAAAGTGTCTTTACTAGGTCTGCAACATAACGAATGACGTGACGCATGTTTCTTGAGTGTTTTCGCAGGATGCGTCCTTACGTCAAATTTAAAAACACTGTTACTCCTTTTATTACATTCAAAATTACAAGAGTTCTTTACCTTTACGAGCAAATCTGTACTCCCCGCAAAGTGACTGGCTGCTGCGTAACATGGCGGGTAATTAAACTTTCAGCTATGGCCATTTCTTGTGCCGTCAAGTATACATACGTCAGAACTGATATGTCGTGAAAGAACTATTGTTGCTTTACAGCTTCATATTTAATGTTCCGTCGTAGGAAAGAAGATTAGAGTTTGTTTTGTCGACGAGGAGGTCACTAGGGAGGTCGAAACAAGCTCGGATAGAGTAAGGAAGGGGAAGGAAATCGGCCGTATTCCTTTCTTCATCTACATCTACACATGGGACTATGGTGTGCAAGTTTTCGTATGGTGTGTGGCAGAGGGTACTTCGCGTACTCCACCACTTTATTCTTTCCCTGCTCCAATCACGAACGGTGAGCCGGAGGAAAGACTGTTGGTAAGCCTCCGTGTGATCTCGAATCTCTCCAATTTTAGCTTAATGATCTTTCCAGAGATGTACAGGTCGTTTCGCATTTCATGTTACACGCTTCTCTGGGCTGTAGAGGGGACTTAGTAAAACAAGTCTTACATAGGAACCAATGTCTGTAAACATCATCCAACGACGCTATAAGGCGTCAAAGATACAGGCACCTGTAAATGTATGTATATGCAGGGTGATGCCGTGCTGATGTTAACACATTCTAGGATGATGGAGAAGGATAAATATATCAATTTCAGGTAAGGATCCCTGTACCGGGATCGAACGAGTCGACAGTTATAAGCGAAACCCGTTCTGATACCTCTGGAGTGTAATACATGTACTGATACTGTTGTTGCCAAGATTGTAGAGAAGGCAACTTTCAGAGATGGTGGTAGTATGGACCAAAACAAGAGAACATTAGCAAACATGGGCTCTGAATAAAATTTAAATTTGTGGTAAGGACTATGCGGACCAAACTGCTGAGGTCATCGGTCCCCGGGCCCACGCACTACTTAATCTAGCTTAAACTAACTTACTCTAAGGACTACACACACACCCATACCCGAGGGAGGACTCGAACTTCCGACGGGGGAAGCCGCGTGAAGCGTGACAAGAAGCCTCAGAACGCATGACTACCCCGCGCGGCATGGGATCTGAAATATATACCCTAAGAACTATGAGCACTTGTTCAATAGAGGAGATGTGTTTCACAGTAGCGAAGATGAACAAGTGCTCATAGCTCCTCAGGTATGCATTTTTGCGCCCATGTTTACTGGACTTTCTTTCTCCTTCGTTTGGTCCATACTGCCACCGCTGAAAGCTGCCTATTCTACAATCTCAGCAACAATAGTACCAGTACATGTATTCCAGTCAGGGGTATTGGAACGGTTGTCGCTTATAACCTTCGACTCGTTCGTTTCCGGTACAGTGACCCTTACCTCAAATTAATATGTTTATCCTCCTCCATCATCCCTGAAAGTTTTTAACACCATCACGGAATCTCCCTGTATAGACACACATATAAAGAAGCCGGCGCCTATAACTTGGCGCTCTTTAGCGTCGTTTAATTACGTTTCTGGGCATGGGTTCCTACGTAAAACTTGACCTACTAGGTCCCATCTACAAGAAACGTGAGACACCCTGCACGTAAGAGGAAGAATTATATTGACTGATTCCTCTAACAAAGTACGCTCACGGAGCTTTAACAGTAATCCGCGTCGTGATGCACAATGCCTCTCTTGTAACGTCTACTCTTGGAGTGATGCTCTTGTACTTACCAATCAAAAACTTGAACAAAGTAGCCTTCACATAATTTTCCTTGCATGACTTGGAAAATCATAAAACCGCTGGACAGGTATTTGAATCGCCGTCCTTCAGGATGCGAAATGGTCTTAAAACTCCATTGATTGTTTTGCTGTTCGTGTCCCGCAGAGATCCTCTCCGTTAGGAAAGAAGTTTTAACTGAACTGGACGCGAATGATAGAAAAGGTCTATTTTGGGATTTTTGAGGGCCTGAGAAGACATTCGGATTAAATAGATAAGTTCATTGTAAATAACATAGTAATGTGTTTAGCCCTACGGCCATACATAAACAGAAAATTACGTTGCTAAATGAATAACTGAGCGGTTCCTTTTTTTTATTTTAAGGACAGATCTGTATATCAAGAGGTACCATTGTATATTTAGTGTACGGCAATTTTTTGGTATTGCATATTGCTGAAAAGTCAAAATGAGAAAGAAATAAAAAACAGACATTCTCAAGTTTCTTGAATGAGTTATTTCAGTCACTTTTGCACTTCGTGTCGTAACAAGACTTATAGAAGAAACAGGAAGATCTGTTCATTCGATACTGTCCAACGAAAGTATGCTTTGGAATTTTATTTTGATTACTTTACTGTAATTCATTTTTGATAAAGACATTTCTTTTGCGTAGGAGTGCACACAGAGAATAATGTAGTGATCACTCTCGATCATCAGATCATCATGCAGGCACTTATTTAAGGCGTTGAGTACTTTAACCACAGCTTCACAGTGTACAAATTTTCTCGTGATATTTTTTGCGTGTAATTCGTAACAATTCAGAAGAAAAAATAGTATCTATAATTCTTACGCACGGAGAGGAAACTTACTGCATCACGTTCCCGCACCAGCAGGCATCCAACCTTGCAATGGGCAGTGGTCATAACGTTTTTGTTTGTCAGTGTACAAGCACCGACATGTAGGCAAGGAATTGGTGTCTTTCCGACGCGCATGAAGAATGTATATGGGGCAGCATGTCTATCGAAAACTACCGTTGTGGAATAGTGCTCCAAGGGGTACTGCTGCTTCATGATAACGCCCGTCCCTATATCTACACCTACATCTAAATGCATACTCCGCAAGCCACCTGACGGTGTGTGGCGGAGGGTACCTTGAGTACCTCTATCGGTTCTCCCTTCTATTCCAGTCTCGTATTGTTCGTGGAAAGAAGGATTGTCGGTATGCTTCTGTGTGGGCTCTAATCTCTCAGATTTTATCCTCATGGTCTCTTCGCGAGATATACGTGGGAGGGAGCAATATACTGTTTGACTCTTCGGTGAAGGTATGTTCCCGAAACTTTAACAAAAGCCCGTACCGAGCTACTGAGCGTCTCTCCTGCAGAGTCTTCCACTGGAGTTTATCATCTCCGTAAGGCTTTCGCGATTACTAAATGATCCTGTAACGAAGCGCGCTGCTCTCCATTGGATCTTCTCTATCTCTTCTATCAACCCTATCTGGTACGGATCCCACACCGCTGAGCAGTATTCAAGCAGTGGGCGAACAAGCGTACTGTAACCTACTCCATTTGTTTTCGGATTGCATTTCCTTAGGATTCTTCCAATGAATCTCAGTCTGGCATCTGCTTTACCGACGATCAACTTTATATGATCATTCTGTGGTGTCACCGCTAGACACCACACTTGCAAGGTGGTAACTTAAATCGGCCGCGGTCCTGTAGTACATGTCGGACCCGCGTGTCGCCACTGTGTAATCGCAAACCTAGCGCCACCACATGGCAGGTCACAAGACACGGACATGACCTCGCCCCAGTTGTACGGACGACATAGCTTGCGACCAGACCTACCAAGTTTTCCTCTCATTTGCCGAGAGACTGATAGAATAGCCTTCAGCTTATTCCATAGCTACTACCTAGCAAGGCGCCATTTGTATCAGTGCTTATAGCTTACTACTATTCAAGAGATGTATTCCAACAAGAGAATAAAGTTAAGTATATTATTCCAGCTACGTACTTTTCTTCTTATTCATTAATAAGTCTCATGTTCCAGTACTTCACGCCCGTCTGCGTTAGTTTAGCGTGCACTTTCAGCCACTTCGATCTACAAGGTGTTGGCCCAGCTGCCGACACATCACATTCCATTTTAAATCACTCCTAATGCGTACTCCCCGATAATTTATGGAATTAACTGTTTCCAGTTGCTGACCTGCTATTTTGTAGCTAAATGATAAGGGATCTTTCTTTCTATGTATTCGCAGCACATTACACTTGTCTACATTGAGATTCAATTGCCATTCCCTGCACCATGCGTCAATTCGCTGCAGATCCTCCTGCATTTCAGTACAATTTTCCATTGTTACAACCTCTCGATACATCACAGCATCATCTGCAAAAAGCCTCAGTGAACGTCCGATGTCATCCACAAGGTCATTTATGTATATTGTGAATAGCAACGGTCCTATGACAATCCCCTGCGGCACACCTGAAATCACTCTTACTTCGGAAGACTTCTCTCCATTGAGAATGACATGCTGCGTTCTGTTATCTAGGAACTCTCCAAACCAATCACACAATTGGTCTGATAGTCCATATGCTCTTACTTTGTTCATTAAACGACTGCGGGGAACTGTATCGAACGCCTTGCGGAAGTCAAGAAACACGGCATCTACCTGTGAACCCGTGTCTATGGCCCTCTGAGACTCGTGGACGAATAGCGCGAGCTGGGTTTCACACGACCGTCTTTTTCGAAACCCTTACTGATTCCTACAGAGTAGATTTCTAGTCTCCAGAAAAGTCATTATACTCGAACATAATACATGTTCCAAAATTCTACAACTGGTCGACGTTAGAGATATAGGTCTATAGTTCTGCACATCTGGTCGACGTCCCTTCTTGAAAACGGGGATGACCTGTGCCCTTTTCCAATCCGTTGGAACGCTATGCTCTTCTAGAGACCTACGGTACACCGCTGCAAGAAGGGGGGCAAGTTCCTTCGCATATTGCAAATGTCGTAACGCAGAAGTTACGCCAACTGAAGAAGGAGAGACTCGAGCAGCCGCCCGCATCTCGTGATCGTGCGGTAGCGTTCTCGCTTCCCACGCCCGGGTTCCCGGGTTCGATTCCCGGCGGGGTCAGGGATTTTCTCTGCCTCGTGATGGCTGGGTGTTGTGTGCTGTCCTTAGGTTAGTTAGGTTTAAGTGGTTCTAAGTTCTAGGGGACTTATGACCACAGCAGTTGAGTCCCATAGTGCTCAGAGCCATTTGAACCATTTTTCGAGCAGCCGCCCTATAATCTTTATCTCTTCTCATGCGGTTACCATACCTTCGGTCCCTTAAAAAAGGCCTTGAACGGTCGAGGGTATGCAGCAGGGACTTACGGCCTTCTTCACGCAGTGCGACACGGTGTGTTGCCAAACATATATTCAACCTTGTGCGACGGTAGGATGAATGGCTCAGTACTTACGCCGCTTTTGTCTGATTAGCATACCGATTCTGGACTGTGCGCCCTTCGAATTGAAGCTTTTTTATCGCCCCTTATAGTGGTATGTTCAATTCACGGATACATTTCCTAGGCCATAACATTGACGGATATGCTATGAGTAACGGTGCACTTATTTCTCAAGGTTCTTTTCTACCTTCTGCTACAACTTCATTTGATTCCATTGCATGAAGAACTGAACTGTGTGTAATTTTGGCCCCATACGAATAGGGGAAGCAGTGCTCCTAGACCTCTACGACTGAAAAAAGCGAAAATTACTTAAAAATCTTTTTTTATCTGAAAAGTATTGCCCTGACGTAGCTGGTTAACGAGTTCCATTCAATGGTTAATCAGTTCCTTTCAAATTAATTATTAAATTTGTTGTATTAAATGTAGTAACTCGGTCTGTATCAGTACTAACAAGGGAAATTTCCCATCGCACCAATGGCTCTGAGCACTATGGGACTTAACTACTGAGGTCATCAGTCCCCTAGAACTTAGAACTACTTAAAACTAACTAACCTAAGGACATCACACACATCCAAGCCCGAGGCAGGATTCGAACCTGCGACCGTAGCGGTCGCGCGGCTCCAGACTGTAGCGCCTAGAACCGCTCGGCCTACCTGGCCGGCCCCATCGCACCGCCCTCATATTTAGTGGTAAGATCGCCCAGTGGATAGCCCGTCAAAAACTGCACAGATCAAGCATGAAACAGGAAGAAACTGAACTAAACTGTAAAAAAGAAAGCAAAATAGAACAGTAAACGGTCCAAAAACAAGAAGTGCAATAAAGGGTGACGGAAACAGTAGCGTGTTAAACTGCCTAGCGGCCGAGCCGTGTTCACAACTCCAACATGCCTTTTTTTTTCCACAACATTATGAACTGACCGTCCGGTCATCGAAATGTTTGTTCTCTTTTTGTATTCATGGCAGTTGTCATAGAATATGAGTCATGTGGTAAGAACACGTTACCGTCAATAAGTAAAAGTGATGAGTAGAAAGTGTAAGCGAGATATCACATAGACGTCTCACAGAAATGAAAACAACAAATAAACGGGTGTGAAATATGTTACAACATAGGAATTCAGGAAGCAAAAGTTCCAAAACGGAAGCCAACATCAAAAACGTTAAAAGAATATGTTTTGACAGAGCACAGAGAAACTGCGTGAATTTGAAACTGTTCTGTTCATTTGTTGTAGCTTATGTGACAAACTATTACGTTTTCATCATTTCCGTGGGAGTGATCACATTCACATTCTTACACACACCTATATCGGGAAAGGAGGCATATCTCACTTACTTACCAGTCGTGCAAATAAGGTGCGTCGATGAGAGACTCCTATCATATGAAACACGTACTGTCACTAATGTCGTGTGTGACACACCAGATGTGTTTTCCGATGGAGGATTTGGTTGACTTGTCGCCTTGTCATCAAACGTTTGCGGTTCCCATTCCAAAACCACTTTCTTTCTTTCGGCTACTAATAAGGTAGTTGTGCAGAATAAACTGTCATTTTAGGTCCCTAACCTACACTTCGCTATTGCAAACGGACGTTACACTACGAAGCAAATTTTTAATAAAGTGAACATCGAAAAAGAATTGGCATAAGGAAGGTTCGAACACGTGCCGCCCGCTTGACGATCCAACACCGTAACCACTTTTCTTTTTACCATGAATATGTGATGTTACTCAGTGGTTTTTTTTGTGTCTCGCCTCTTCCACTTCAGGCGTTGGCCCCAATCACCCACACTACCCCCAAAAACCTATCTAACTAAAAACAAAAACTAAGCTAGTGCCAACTCCACTTTCACCCTAAAAAGCTAACTATGACGGTTGTTTGCTACCACTTCAGGCTCCGCCCTGATCGTTTTGTTACAAAACGACAAGGGTAAAGAAAAGGGTACAATTATTTTGTTATCTTTTATTTGTTTCATTTTTTGTTATGTTTTTGTTTGTAATTTCTTCATCTTCATTTTTTTAATCTTCTTCCGGTGGTGTCCAGGTCGTCTTCTCGTTCAACGGGGGTGAAATACCCTGTAATTATCGTTGATGTCTCTCATCAGTCCATCATGTGCTATATTGTCAATCTCTTCTCACACGGTACACCCTAAGGCCTGGAGGGTGCATAAACAACGACCCCCAAGTAATTCGCAAAGAGCGAACCAAACGACGCTTTGCGCTGTAAAACCGTGTAGTTGCTCGTTAAATAGTGCCAAAAATCTAACAACCGTGCAACGCCCTCACTAAAAAGTATGACAATGCGTACGCTTAACCCACACCGTGGCATTATGGAGAGTAGCAAGGTAGTAAGTGACGTCGCTATGCATAAGTACGGTGGGCTCTACATACTGAGACGTCCGTCGCAGCAACAATGCCAACATTCGCCGTGTGAGCCATAACGCCATTTATTTTCCTTGTTGCTCTATATTGCACTTCTTGTTCTTGGACCGTGCACAATCCAGTACACCTTCTTCCTGTTTCATGCTTGATCTGTGTTCAGTTTCTGACGGGCTGTCCACTGGGTCCTTTTACCACTAAATCTGAGAGGGATGCGATGGGGAGTTTCCCTTGTAAGTACAATGTTTGTGAGGCAAATATGACAAAATCAAATTTTTTCTCTTATAAATCCTTATTCTCTGATAATGTGTTTTCTGTACTGTAGAAACGTGCAGCGATATTCTGACAACCTGACGTACACATACTGCTCCTGTTTCTCATTTTTTGTAAATAATTTATTGTAGTCCTCCATTAGCTTGTTACCTCGTTCTGCTGGCTCATTTGCAGCTTTCAGTTTATTGATCAGGTATATATCGTTGAAGTCCGCCTCCGTAGCTGAGCAGTCAGCATGGAATGACTGCCGTGCGAAGGACCCGGGCTCGATTTGCAGCCAGGGACTGGAAAGAGCTGGACTCAGCCTCATTGTGTCATTTTTGGAGCTATTTGACCGAGTAGTTATGGCATCAGGTCTGCTAAACCGACAACGGCCGCGAATGCGGTGTACTGACCCCACTCCTCCGTACCATATCTACATGACGCCATCGAGTGATGGATGACTCGGCGGGTGGTCGGGCCCAATTAGCCCGTCTGTGACCAGATCGGTGGTGCCCCTTATTATATAGGAAGGAATTGTCTTAAGGAACTCGTCTCTCAGGTCAACCCTGTTAAAAATCTTCTTTTATTAGAAACAAACTGTTCGGTCTCACTACCGATTATTTCTTGGATTGGTTCGATTACTACTACAACGTTTTCAATATTTTCATCTGATGGTTCCGCCTCATTGTCCAGTTCGTTGATCACTTTCATTTTTGGATCAGAATATAATTTAAGACCATAGAATTCAAAGGCGACAGATTCAGGAAACGGGTACCGTACACGACTTTTCAGTTTTTATAGAGCTACGCGAGAGATATCACAATGGACTAATTAATATTTATAAATCTTTGACAGAATGCGGCGCTTTGATTGAAAAATGGGCTGAGAATCACATATCGATATATATACTGCCAAGGCAAGCACAGACATCAAAAACTGCATTCTCTTGAGTTGTTGACAATCAAAATTCAGCACGGAAGATGAATAGTTTAAAGCATTAAATGACGTTCACCATACAACTTGCTCCTGAAGCAGGGAAATACGCTACGACATTGTTCATCGTCAAGAAAGATCGAAGTTAATACTCAAAAGTTTGCTATTATCTTCTTTAGGTTGTTGTTATCTGAAAGTAACTCGAAAAAATGAAGTATTAAAGACACATCTACTTGGTGCTTTTCCGTAATAAATCACAGTTCGGAATTTATTAACTTTGATTTCCCGACCAATCGTTTTGAATCCTGTTTAAAGATTGGTGTAGTCGAACTTGTTCCTTTGCAGCCATCTTTTCATCAGTAACACTTCAGAGAACTGTTCCACATATGTGATGCCTGCAAGGTAAATACAAGAAGTCTTCTTCTAAATAGTGTTCAGTCAAAACACACGCACCAATAAAACTTCCGTATTTGATGGCTCAGATGGCTCTGAGGACTGTGGGACTTAACTTCTGAGGTCATCAGTCCCCTAGAACTTAGAACTATTTAAACCTAACCAACCTAAGGACATCACACACATCCACGCCCGAGGCAGGATTCGAACCTGCGACCGTAGCGGTCGCGCAGCTCCAGACTGTAGTGCCTAGAACCGCTCGGCCACTCTGGCCGGCCCGTATTTGATGCTTTTCCGTCAAAACTAACATTTTAACATGGGACTGAAATCTAATCGAATCTCATTTAAGGAGATTTTCTACACAGGTGTAAGCTGCTCTTTTCTCGTCACATATCGCAGTGCATGTACTCTAAGAACTTGCTCACTACCACTGTTTGACAGAATCACACGAAATCTTTCCACCACCTCTTTACCTGTTACTACTGATAGTTATTTAGCATTCAAATGGATCTTGCAGTTTCTTATCCTTAAATTGGTTCTGACTGTAATTTACCATCCCAATGGATCTTGCAGTTCCTTATCCTTAAATTCGTTATTTATTTCAGTACGTAGTCTTTTTCTCGTGTAGTTATCTCGGAACTTATGAATAAAACTTCTGTTGGTTGGCAAATATTCGGGATCTTGACTAGCCCTTCAGTGGGAGGTATCAGGATGTGAACTGGTTCCCTGTGACTGATCCTACATTCATGGTTCAAATGGCTCTGAGCACTATGGGACTCAACTGCTGAGGTCATTAGTCCCCTAGAACTTAGAACTAGTTAAACCTAACTAACCTAAGGACATCACAAACATCCATGCCCGAGGCAGGATTCGAACCTGCGACCGTAGCGGTCTTGTGGTTCCAGACTGCAGCGCCTTTAACCGCACGGCCACTTCGGCCGGCGATCCTACATTCATGAAAGACAGAAACAAGGGATGGCGTCATTACTGCCTGACGCAGTTCTAAACGTTGGTTGAACAGGCAGAGTTTATCTTTTTCAGTAGTAACGATATTTATATGATTAGCATGATTATGTCAAAGATAACGTATAATTTTGAACAACTCTGTTTCTTTCTGCTTATGAATATCCGATGACCTTCCACCATATTTTTGTAGTAGCCTTTATCGTTGACACAAAGCCTTTAATTCGAGTAGGCATTTTCTCAGTTCCTGTGTCGAAATTCATGCTTTTTCCCAATAAATAATCACTTGCGACACAGCTGAAATCGCACGTTTCTACACACAATTGACTTCCGCACCCGTAAATCCTAAAGGGAAACATTAACGGTTGTTTCACAGGCAGCAGGTTACTTCCAGTAATTTTATGAGATTAGTAACAAAATAAGCAAATTTTATCCCGTAAATGAACTGAAGAGGAAGATATCGTACTTGCCAAGCCTTTTAGCCGCCCTTGAAAGTGAAAAACTACTGGAGTGGTCCAAACTGCGTCAAAAAACGGAACGACTAGACATGCGCTGCCGTCTGTCTTCGTGGCTTGGGGGGTTATTGAACTGTCACGTCACCCAACGAATGTAATGTGAGACGTGAGAACACATTGGATTAACAAGAATGGGGTAAACGAACTGCATTGGCCTGCGAATGAATTTGTCAGGCAAAACTAATATTTCGCGAAGTTAATGGTTTTACTTTTATGGTTATATCGATCTTGAAGGCCCTGGGGCACCCCTTCCTAGCGTTCAAATGTGTGTGAATTTCTAAGAGACCAAACTGCTTAGGTCATCGGTCCCTAGACTAACAAACTACTTAAACTAACTTATGCTAAGAACAACACACACACCCATGCCCGAGGGAGGACTCGAACCTCCGACGGGAGGGGCTGCGCAGTCCGTGACACGGCGCCTCTAACCGCGCGGCCACTCCGCGTGGCCTCCTTCCAACTGATCCTAAATTTCATACAGCTCATTTCTACAAGGAAAGGAACGAGACTGGTAAGATTGTTCAAGAAACTTTTTTTTTAAGTGACAAATAAACGTCGCCCTACTGCGCATGAATGTGATTTCAGCACATTTCTTTATGCCGTACAAGAATTTATTTGGGAATGAGCTACCCTCAAACCCAGGTAGTACTGCTTAATGAAGTGCTATTTTAAATAGCATACGTTGTCTCTCTTCAAAGCGACATACTTCTCGCATTGAACTAAATAACCTGTTGTCAGATATACTTATCTGTAAAGGTAGCACGCAATCATATTTAAATATTAAAGGCCCTGGCAACTGGGTCGTTCTGCCACGTGATTACAATATATCGCGCAAATTCTCTACTTCATATATAATTAACTATGTTACAGTAAACTGGTTATTTAAGAAAAGTTTCCTTTTTGGCACTATTCGCAGCATTGCTGCCTGTGTAGTTATTACTCACAATGGAGCGAGCTGCAGAACTTTCACACAGGAATCCAATGTACAAAACCTTTTTCAACTTGTGGTGTCTCTGTTGGAAACCGTTCTGACGGCATACATGGCACGAACTGGGTAAGGGCGGCGTAGGGTATAAAATGGGCTTTCTCAACAATTCTGTCGGCGTGTGAGTGCTCTTATTATATAATGTCACGAAAGGCTATGCTTTTGGGAAATTATATTGTCACAGCCATTACAATGGAATCACGGTTTTAGACATCGTGTGGCACGTCTTCCAGCAGTTCAGGCAAAACTTCGTGAAAATCGCTATACAGGGTGGTCCATTGATAGTGCCCGGGCCAAATATCTCACGAAATAAGCATCAAACGAAAAAACTACAAAGAACGAAACTCGTCTAACTTGAAGGGGGAAACCAGATGGCGCTATGGTTGGCCCACTAGATGGCGCTGCCATAGGTCAAACGGATATCAACCGCGGTTCTTTAAATAGGAACCCCCATTTTTATTACATATTCGTGTAGTACGTAAAGAAATATGAATGTTTCAGTTGGACCACTTTTTTCGCTTTGTGATAGATGGCGCTGTAATAGTCACAAACGTATAAGTACGTGGTACCACGTAACATTCCGTCAGTGCGTACGGTATTTGCTTCGTGATACATAACCCGTGTTAAAATGGACAGTTTACCAATTGCAGAAAAGGTCGATATCGTGTTGATGTATAGCTATTGTGATCAAAATGCCCAACGGGCGTGTGCTATGTATGCTGCTCGGTATCCTGGACGTCATCATCCAAGTGTCCGGACCGTTAACCGGGCAGTTACGTTATTTAAGGAAACAGGAAGTGTTCAGCCACATGTGAAACGTCAACCACGACCTGCAACAAATGATTATGCCCAAGTAGGTGTTTTAGCTGCTGTCGCGGCTAATCCGCATCAGTAGGAGACAAATTGCGCGAGAATCTGGAATCTCAAAAACGTCGGTGTTGAAAATGCTACATCAACATCGATTGCACCCGTACCATATTTCTATGCACCAGGAATTGCATGGCGACGACTTTGAACGTCGTGTACAATTCTGCCACTGGGCACAAGAGAAATTACGGGATGATTACAGATTTTTTTCACGCGTTCTATTTAGCGACGAAGCATCATTCACCAACAGCGGTAAAGTAAACCGGCATAATATGTACTATTGGGCAACGGAAAATCCACGATGGCTGCGACAAGTGGAACATCAGCGACCTTGGTGGGTTAATGTATGGTGCAGCATTATGGGAGGAAGGATAATTGGCCCCCATTTTATAGACGGCAATCTAAATGGTGCAATGTATGCTGATTTCCTACGTAGCGTTCTACCGATGTTACTACAAGATGTTTCACTGCATGACAGAATGGCGCTGTACTTCCAACATGATGGATGTCCGGCACATAGCTCGCGTGCGGTTGAAGCGGTATTGAACAGCATATTTCATGACAGGTGGATTGGTCGTCGAAGCACCGTACCATGGCCCGCACGTTCACCGGATCTGACGTCCCCGGATTTCTTTCTGTGGGGAAAGTTGAACGATATTTGCTATCGTGATCCACCGACAACGCCTGACAACATGCGTCAGCGCATTGTCAATGCATGTGCGAACATTACGGAAGGCGAACTACTCGCTGTTGAGAGGAATGTCGTTACACGTATTGCCAAATGCATTGAGATTGACGAACATCATTTTGAGCATTTATTGTATTAATGTGGTATTTACAGGTAATCACGCTGTAACAGCATGCGTTCTCAGAAATGATAAGTTCACAAAAGTACGAGGGCAGTTCAATAAGTAATGCAACACATTTTTTTTCTCGGCCAATTTTGGTTGAAAAAACCGGAAATTTCTTGTGGAATATTTTCAAACATTCCCGCTTCGTCTCGTATAGTTTCATTGACTTCCGACAGGTGGCAGTGCTGTACGGAGCTGTTAAAATGGCGTCTGTAACGGGTGTGCGTTGCAAACAACGGGCAGTGATCGAGTTTCTTTTGGCGGAAAACCAGGGCATCTCAGATATTCATAGGCGCTTGCAGAATGTCTACGGTGATCTGGCAGTAGACAAAAGCACGGTGAGTCGTTGGGCAAAGCGTGTGTTATCATCGCCGCAAGGTCAAGCAAGACTGTCTGATCTCCCGCGTGCGGGCCGGCCGTGCACAGCTGTGACTCCTGCAATGGCGGAGCGTGCGAACACACTCGTTCGAGATGATCGACGGATCACCATCAAACAACTCAGTGCTCAACTTGACTCTCTGTTGGTAGTGCTGTCACAATTGTTCACCAGTTGGGATATTCAAAGGTTTGTTCCCGCTGGGTCCCTCGTTGTCTAACCGAACACCATAAAGAGCAAAGGAGAACCATCTGTGCGGAATTCCTTGCTCGTCATGTGGCTGAGGGTGACAATTTCTTGTCAAAGATTGTTACAGGCGATGAAACATGGGTTCATCACTTCGAACCTGAAACAAAACGGCAATCAATGGAGTGGCGCCACACCCACTCCCCTACCAAGAAAAAGTTTAAAGCCATACCCTCAGCCGGTAAAGTCATGGTTACAGTCTTCTGGGACGCTGAAGGGGTTATTCTGTTCGATGTCCTTCCCCATGGTCAAACGATCAACTCTGAAGTGTATTGTGCTACTCTTCAGAAATTGAAGAAACGACTTCAGCGTGTTCGTAGGCACAAAAATCAGAACGAACTTCTCCTTCTTCATGACAACGCAAGACCTCACACAAGTCTTCGCACCCGAGAGGAACTCACAAAACTTCAGTGGACTGTTCTTCCTCATGCACCCTACAGCCCCGATCTCGCACCGTCGGATTTCCATATGTTTGGCCCAATGAAGGACGCAATCCGTGGGACGCACTACGCGGATGATGAAGAAGTTATTGATGCAGTACGACGTTGGCTCCGACATCGACCAGTGGAATGGTACCGTGCAGGCATACAGGCCCTCATTTCAAGGTGGCGTAAGGCCGTAGCATTGAATGGAGATTACGTTGAAAAATAGTGTTGTGTAGCTAAAAGATTGGGGAGTAACATGGTGTATTTCAATGCTGAATAAAACAACCCCTGTTTCAGAAAAAAAAATGTGTTGCATTACTTATTGAACTGCCCTCGTATATGTATCACAATGGAGCAAACAAAAACAATCTTCAAAGGTACCTACGTTCTGTATTTTAATTTTAAAATCCTACCTGTTACCAACTCTTCGTCTAAAATTGTGAGCCATATGTTTGTGACTATTACAGCACCATCTATCACAAAGCGAAAAAGTGGCCCAACTAAAACATTCATATTTCTTTACGTACTGCATGAATATGTAATAAAAAATGGGGGTTCCTATTTTTAAAAAAAACGCAGTTGATATCCGTTTGACCTATGGCAGCGCCATCTATCGGTCCAACCATAGCGCCATCTGGTTTCCCCCTTCAAGTTAGACGAGTTTCGTTCTTTGTAGTTTTTTCGTTTGACGCTTATTTCGTGAGATATTTGGCCCGGTCACGATCAATGGACCACCCTGTATACTGATTTATATTTTATGCATATCATAGTAACAAACTAAAACATGACTCCCAGCATTATAGCCAAAAGAATAATGCAAAAGCGTACCTGACCATCATGTCTTTAGAATATATGGGGATTAGTTTCAAATCAGAAGTGATTATTGTGGATGTAGGACATATATTCAGGAGCAAATGGTGCTTTTCTGGCGTTTCACACTGCCTGAGACAACTTCATCAGCAGCCTGTACCATTTGAAATAAATTCGCGTAACTGTATTAGTAACTAGTGAATTGATGAATTATCAACAATAATATGTATGCAGTCAAGAGAGCTTCATTTGAACTGGAAAAGAAGCTATGATATTTGCAGATCACTGAACTCCGCTGCAGCCAATTGTGATAAACCTTTTGCATTTCTTACTTTTATGTTTTCGTCTTCTTTAAAGGCAAAGAGAAAAGATGAAGCGGTAGCCCAGCGCAGAGCCTGTGCCTACCGTCATGCCAGACGTAGTATTATAAAGAAGAATAAGCACAAATCTACATCAGAGAAAGAAACTACTTCCCCCTGCAAAATAATATGAACTAATACGAACTTATTTCCAGGCATAGCTCAGCTTATTGTGATTGTCATTCATGCCTAAAAATTAATCTAATTAATTCAATACATTTTAAAAAGCCACACATTTCAACATTTTAGTATCATTTATTCCATTATTTTATTATATTATAAAGTGGCGACAAGTGACAGTCACGATACATAGTGAGCAAAATTGTGAGTAGTAGTATTGTTAGGAAAATGAATATACATGTATGTTAATAATTTCTTTATGTTCGATGTACGTTGATGATGTGACGGAGACGGTGATGTGATACTGAAGAAATACTATCAAAATGAAATAATATATAAATTAGAAGGAAGAAGACGACAATACTAAGAGCACACAACAAAGCACAATAGAGGAAGTACCAGTTACAAGACAACAATCAGGTAGGACCGCGCAATGCGTATAGAGAATGCGTTCCCAGAAGACCTATTAGAAAATCCAAGCACCTATTTCCCAAAATCCAAAACCTAAAGCTTCAGAGATTAACGCTATTGAAGTCAAGTAGAGACAATGACATTTCTTTATTAGTACGGAAAATATATTGATTGAACAACAATTGAGACTAAAATTACATACAGCTCCATAGGCATTTTTTCGCCCGAGAAGTAGCGCAGGAGTAAAATCTAGAGAGCAAATTTTGATTTTGATAACTGCATTGGCATGAGTATTTCTATAATGGAGGGTCAAAACAATCAGGAAATGCCATTCGAAAATCAAAATGCCAATGTAGTGGATGTGCATTTGCAAAACGCAACAATGAGTGGCTTGGAACCGTTAAACGGTGATTATTTGGGTGCTGGGCGCGACATGCTGTTGTTGCATTTGACGCTTGTGAATACAGAACATTTCATTACAAGCAATACGTTGATTACAATAGGCGAAGCTAATGACACCTCGAGGCAAGAGAATATTTTAAATGAGAGTAGTATGCGTAGTACAGACGCAGATGCTGACGGGCGTTGGCCGGAAGTGGATAAGGAGGAAATGCAAGCCGTATTTCGAGTCTTAACAGAAACCATACAAACAGGCATGAATGAAATGAAAGCAGACATAAATTCAAAAATGTCGGGTTTAGATACTAAAATGTTAAGTTTAGAAACGATACAAGCAGACATGAACACAGTCAGTTGAAAGATGGCGAGTTTAGACACAATACTAACAGACACGACTAATATGAAAACAGACATGACTAATATGAAAGCAGACATGACCACATGACCACAGTAAAGTCCGAGATCGGGAAGGTTAATACAAACATGACACACATTTCAGACGAGGTAAAAAATTTGCGCACAGAACTCAGTAGTCTGGATACGTAGTTCAGACAGCAGATTTCGCAAATCTCCAAGGAGGTGGGTAGGAAAATTAATGAACAAGTACGAATTTCAGTTCACGGTATGGGTGAGAAATTAAAAGGCATAATGGGAGAAAAATTTGAAACACTAACGCACATATCGACAGGAGCTATCCGGAATTAGAGAAACCCAAGAGAATTTACAGGCAATGCAAAAGAATACGCAGGTCAACTTAGACAATGTACAATCAGAAGTTGCGAAGCCAGAAAACGTAGAGAAAATCACAGTGGAGATAGGATTACTGAAATTAGAACACAAGAGAATCAACTCAGACATTGTGCAGCTTTACGAATCGGTAAAGAGAAATGCAAAGGACGAAAACACAACGTTCTCAGAACAATTCGTACGTGAACAGCGTACTTATGTGGAAGCGGTAAAGGAAGTAATGGGGGACAAGGAACAAGGAATCTTAAAACGCGTAGGACATGATATCAGACAGGTAGAACAAAGGTTAAGAGACGAAATAGTTAGCAAACAAAGCACGGTAATATCAACGCCGGGGGTGGTCAGCCGAGCGAAAAACAGCCATCCGCCAGTGGGAGAAATCAGTGGCGCGGACAACAAAGCCCAACCCACGCCGCGCGACCGCATGTCGACGTGCGACGCGAGCAACGGGCAAAACTTTTGTGAAACAAATATACCATCAACGCAGGGAAATGCTGTTTTGCCGTGCTGGACAGCGTTGTTAATGAATGAGAGCTTAATAAAACATCGACAGTTTCCCGTATTCTCAAATGAGGAAAATCGAACGCACACGGTAGTGTTTGCCCAAGCCTTTAGAAATGTACTGCCAAGGAGTTGGACAGAAGCTCAAAAGATCAAATATGTAGTAGGACACACCGAGGGTGATGGTCATTTGTGGGCTACGGAGCTGTCAGAACTTTGCGAGACATATGATCAGTCTGAGAATGCATTTTTAGATAAATACTGGTCAACAGCTATCCAGGAGAGTTTAAGACGAGAGGTATTTAACACAGTACCATATCATTCAAAATTCGGGGGCTAAGAAACTATTTTGAGACATACCTAAACAAGACCCGTTACTGGAATAATCCGATATCCCATGTCGATGTATTGAATATCTTAAAGAACAAGTAATCTACAAATGTAACCGTTCCCGAATATGATCTCGAATATTTTATTTCAGTGCTCGACTCAATAGATCTGATTCATGTGGATGGGCAAGCCACACCTAGTTATCGGTACGGTAATGAACACAACCCAAACGGGAAGAACAACTACGGTAACGGCAATGGCTTTGGAAATTATAATGGTCGTGTGCGTATGAATGAATGGCATCCGTATGCACCGCCACGCCACAACGGAAATCCGTACAATCTGTCTACCCATCAGCCACAGGGTGACCGAGGGTACGAAAATAAATATCAACCCCATAGGTACGGCAATGGCCGAGACATTAGAAATTCGAGGGAAACTTTGACAATAGGCGACAAGGAAATACAAATTACCAGGATCGGAATATGCAACACAGGGATCCGAGAGAGAACCGGCAGCCCGTACATTCAAATCGAAACAACCGGGACACGAACTGGCGAGCACGCGAACATATGGTAAACATAGTAGAAGTGACGGCAGAAAATGAATCCATACCTTTACCGTCCCCAGGAAATAGTAATCGAGCGTGACTAGAGGAAGAAGGTAATGAGCTGTCGGTGTGCCACAGTACTAATATGAGCGACATAAACACTAACACGAACAGGAACGGAAAGGAGGAAGTAGTCACTGAAAGAAACCTACACATACAGCACATCCGGAATGTTTTTTTTAAGGTATGATAAGGACGCAGAAATGAAAGAAGATTTGTTTACTGAAGAGAAAGAAAACACACGCAAGGTAAGTGAAATTATTCAGGCAACAATAAAGGTAAAGGTGAGAAACATAGATGTACCAGTTGTTTTGGATACTGGCGCCTCGACAAACTTAATATCTACTAGCTTGTTCAAACAGATAGCGAGGGAAGTAAATGTACCCACGCTACCTGTAGAGAACTGTAAGGTCGTAACGGCGATGGGAAGTAAATCTAAAGCCGGCCGCGGTGGTCTAGTGGTTCTGGCGCTGCAGTCCGGAACCGCGGGACTGCTACGGTCGCAGGTTCGAATCCTGCCTCGGGCATGGGTGTCTGTGATGTCCTTAGGTTAGTTAGGTTTAAGTAGTTCTAAGTTCTAGGGGACTTATGACCAAAGATGTTGAGTCCCATAGTGCTCAGAGCCATTTGAAGCCAAGTAAATCTAAAGTTATAAAATTATAGGCCAGCATACCCATTAGCATATGTGGTGTAATATTGCAGTGTACTTTCATGTTGGTAGACAATCTTATAGTGAACTGTTTATTATCTTACTGTATACTTGGTATGAAGGTGTTCTGTAGGTGGGAGGTTTGTTGCTCTTTGACGAATAAACCGATTGGCTCTCGGTTCCTCTCCAGCTAGGGGGTACAATATTTATATTTTCGGTACCCTCTCCCTCTTCTACTGTCCTGTTTAGCTAATAAGGAATGTTCAACTTTCTTCTACTATCTAACATGCAGAGAATGAAATGCAACTTAGTCAATAGAAATTTTCCTTGTAATTTTGGTACTGTACTTTCTTAAGACTTAAATATCTATAGAAGCGCAGGAAACCTTTTGATATTCCTTATAGAAACACGGAAAATACAGTAGGAACTAAAACAACAATACATAATAGTGAACGAGTGAAAACCATTAGATGGCGTAGTTATACTACATCAGGAAACAAAATTTAAACAAGAGCGATGGAAAAGAAAGGAATTCACAGCGCTCGATCTTTAAGCGAGAGGCATGAGCGATGA
Organism: Schistocerca nitens; assembly: GCF_023898315.1. Lineage (NCBI taxonomy): Eukaryota > Metazoa > Arthropoda > Insecta > Orthoptera > Acrididae > Schistocerca > Schistocerca nitens. The sequence goes on along the minus strand of NC_064616.1, from coordinate 623,660,883 downwards.
AGTGTACTGAGCCGCGCAGCCGCGCTTAAAGCGGAGCGTACTTTAACAATTATATACGAAGCGGCTAACAGCTGATCGTTGGGGCCGAGTAGGCAAAAAGCAAGGTTGAGTTCAGTGTCCCCTGTAAGATGCGCAAAGACACACTGCGCACCGCGACGGAAACCATTCTAGAATTTAAGCGAATCGGCATCCACACCGCGCAGCCAACTGGACAAAACAGAAGCGACACGAAATGGGGAACCTATCAGCTGATTACTCTAACGTAGATCATCTACACAAACAAAACGAATAGAGACATTTGTGCCTAAGTCGGCGACTATACTGTAAAGAGCACTCATTTTGAGAGTATATCATTAAGTTAAGCATATGTAGCTTTAAGAAAATGAGCGCATTGGCGCAAGTAAAATATAAGGAGTATAGAATACGCTAAATTTGTGAACTTGACACAGACCATTGAACGTACATAGTTACACTTATTTCTAAGTATTCAAAATAGAAGAGATTATACACAGGAAATGACCTATCCGACTATATACAACAGAATTAAGACAAGTTTAAAAGAGAAGTAATAACACGTACACTTAAAAGGACGCGTTAGCACAGAACCTAAGAAATAAGCGACTTGCGTACAGGACATAAATACGCACAGAAAATGTGTGTGACTGAGACGTAAACTATGAAATTTATCGTACAAGATTTAGCGAGAGGAGTAGTTGTGCACTTACACAACTACACTTCTTTACAGACAACACTATAAGTAATGAGCTTAATTTACAGGGAGAATACATACCCACACATTTGGTATTACAGAACTCACTTATGTTAGTTGCTATTAATGACATGATACCTTATGGGTCATTTCATGTCAATTCAACCAGGGGCTCCAGCTCACAGTCTCAGATTTGACTGAAATTCAGTACACTAATTCTACCATGTGTGGAACACGCGTGTACAACCCGCATCTGCCAATCTATCTTCAGACCCAACTTCAGGTCTTAATAACTTTGGAACTATTCTGCACAGTCTAGTGAAATTTTTACAACCCAGTAACACCCACTTAGAGAACACACTCCATGAATCAAAACACCAACAACATATTTCTGAGGGAAAATAAAAAATTCCAAATGTGATTTAAAAAATGTAACACGTTAAAAGGTACATACTGTAGGTGCCCTCTATGCCAAATATAATTCACTCAAAAAGCGTATAATTTTTTTTTTTTTTGCGGTAAGCTTAATGTGGCCTAAACCCACACAGAACTCATCATGCGCATATCAGTCACAAAAACTGAGTTACATGCACACGAAAATACAAAAGATTTGAAAAATTACCTGAAAAACATGGATTTTGGAAGTGTGGTAGCACAAAAAGGGACAAGTGATATCGAAGACAAATTTCACACACTGCATACGTAGATCATAATGATATATATCTCAAAATTTCAGCATGTTATTGCAAGACATTTGTCTACAATGGAAGTTGACAGATGTATTTGGTGATGTGGCCATTGTTCCACAATACAATTTTGTAAAAACATATCGTAAACTGTTCTGCCTCTTCTTATCCTCTCCCACAACTGTTTAATCACTAAGCAACAACATATAGACAGACTAACACAACCTAACATTAATGTTTACTGCACCTTAACTGCTAAAAACCAGTCGATTGTGCTTCGAACAGAAGTTCTCCCACACTTTAGCTACTGTACTCTGTACATTGAGTGGCAAATTGTACTGTCTTCCTGACACTGTGGTAGGAACTGGAACTGTCATAATAATATGTTCAAAAGGAATCCAACACCTGTCTGCCAAACGTGGCCAATGAAATGATCTTGCTGGTCCTGCTGGTGCCATGAAGTTCACAAATACATCACCTTCTGCTTCACAGCACTCTACAACACATCATAAACAGCAATAACATAGCAACCTGGTTGTATGCTGCTGCTTTTGCTTCTGAATCCTGAGTCAGGCACACTGTAAAGACACATGTTGTGCATGAACCTGTAGTTATAACCGGACAGTCTGCTCATCTGCACATTTTCAGAGTCCGCTGGAGAGAAGTGATGATGGCTCCTTGTGCCTGCAACAGTTTTAAAGTGTTCTAGTCCGCTTTTTAGCAACTCTTCGACTGATTTCACCTCATCTTTCGAAAAATAGAATGATTGTATGCCAGAGATATTTTTCTGCACTCAGGTAAATAATTGAAGAGGTGTTAGAATGTGACCTTCTGTAGGGTGCTGCAGACTAGCTCGTGATGCCATGCGCTTAATGGTAGCACCGATACCATCACATACATTTTTACCATGACTTGTTGCGAAAATTTCCATTCTGCGTGAATCTGAAAATCATGGTAATGCATGCATAAATTTTTGAGATTTTTACAGTTTTTGTACCGTCTAGCTGCCCCATCACTGAAGTATTTCTCAAAATGTATGTGAGGAAGCTTGTTTTTCACATATGCCATGACAGTGCGAATGTGGGCATGAACTACAATGGAATCATGAGTTAAACAGTCACTATAAACGCACAGGTTCATGACAGACCATCACCTGATTCACCTCTATAGTAAATCGCAAATGGCTGGAGAGTTGCTTGACTGTTGTCTCAATGATATCCTTGGATGGCATCTAGAACTATAAATGCATAATTTTCAGAAAAGTCTAGTATTAATATAATTTCATCTTGTTTCAAATTATCCTTACAAAACTGGCGATAAGCCGATTGTGCTGTTGCTGTGAAGCTGTGTGTGGTCAGTTTGTCCGTTTTTTGACAACACATTTCAACAAAATCTTCCACTGTACTTTGCTTTGTTTCAAGACTTGTGCGATCCATATGTGTCTATTGTTTATAAGAAACAAGTTCATCGTCATCCATAGGGAGTTCACCATACAGTTTGTTATTCATGTGTTTTTCAAGATTTGCCTTACCAGGATACTTTTCACACCTGTGTATCATGCACTGGTAGGAACTGATGTCACACACTAGCACCTTCATTGCACCTTTGTAATCCAGACCAGAATCCTTTATAGGACAGGCACAACCCATTTTGGCCGAAGATTGAAATAGATGATAAACCTACTTTGGTATTGGGATACTTTTCCTTGAATTCTACATATAGTTCTGATATGTTGCATAGCAACAGTCTTTTTTGCATATGTATACATACATTTCCCATTTTCACCAATAGATAGTCTTTTTTCCAGGCATTATTCGTCTTTAGTCATTATTTTCATAAAACTCCGACACTAGCACCTTTATTTCTGAACTCAATTGCTTACCCTGAGCCTGCTGAAGTTGTGGAGGCACTCCTTGGGTTGCTTTTATTTTCCTAGCTTCATTTACCATATATGTAGAAACATTGAATTCCTTTGCAGTGTAGTCAATAGACCAGCTGGAAGGTGCAAGGATAAGAATAGCTACTTTTTTCTGGCGTGTGGACATGGCACATTTTTCTTTCAAATCATGCACAATTTTGTCCAAATCAGAACATTTCTGACATGATTTCTGTTCCTTTGGAGCAGATAGTTCTTCCTCTTCCTCCATTAGTGTGTCAGCTATTTCGTGTTTTAATTCCATTTGAGCTTCTTCTGGTTTTCTTCTACCATAGCTGGGCCTGTCTCTTTTCCCAACTTGGTGTTTCTTCATGGGAGACAAACCGAGAGCAGTCACTGAAGTATTTAATTGCTCATCCGCTGTGGTTGTAGGTGGCTGATACTCTTCGTCACTGTCATGTAAATTATCAGAGTATTCTTCATTTTTTAGCTGTGTAACTTTTGTCCGGGTTTCATGTTAAGTCCCATGCGCTGATTCACTTTCAGTACTGATTTTGTATCAGTTTCTCTGAGGCTACACTTCACTGTCTTCTTACTGATCCGAAATGGATCATAACAACTTCTTTGTAGGAAAGAATACTTATCCAGACACACTTTCATATGATGATAATAAACACTAAAGTTTCCTGGAACTGTACTTCTTGTGCCCACAGGGTGTATCCCGGATCTCCATAGCAACAAATCTTGGTCTGATTCATCCATATCATACAGTACAAAGCGAATGCCACATTTTGTTCCATATGTTGTTTTATGACATTCAGATGCTTGTGCTTTACCAATACTGCAACTTTTTTGAACAAAAGCACCACTAGCACACTCTTCTGTCCCCATACTGACTTTCCACAACAGTACTGACCAGTCTGAACTAGAATCTTAAAAACATGAGTAACCTGTAATTGTTGCTTGTTTCCTTTGTTGTTCCCGCCTAACAGTGACTCATTCTGTCCCTGAAAACTACCATTGTTTAACTTTCTGTTGCCTAATGGTTCCCAGTAGAGATGGGCAAACTGAAACACGTAACTGTTTCGAAACAAATGAAACAGTACAATGTAATGTTTCGATACGCTGTTTCGAAACAGTGAAACAGTTTGTGTTTTGTAATCTAATAAACCTGCACATTTTATCATCTTGAATGTCTACTGTATAAGTATGTACATATAAACACAAATGAGGTGCGAAAGCGCTAATCATATCGCAGGAAGTATGAAACTATCACTTAGGCGTATTGGCAGTTTCGTATTTCCTGCAGCAAATGCACTGATTTCGTGTCGTGTGACTTTCATGCTTTTCAAATGGCTGAGGACAGCTATGGCTGAAGATACAAGAACCACCACGAACGGAACTGGAGGTGGGAGCAAACCGCAGAAACTACAGATATGCTACTGGGATTCCCACATTCCTTTAGTATGGGTAATATACCCATCCTGCTAATTTCCATGCACACAAAGGGAATCATTGTGGATAATAGGCACATTGACTATAGACTCACAAATAAAGCCAAATAATTAGAATAAATAACAAAATATAACAGAAAAAAAATTTGTCTTTCAAGGTTTTTCGAACCGTTACTATAAATACACCATGCTCACCAGCCCTTTCCGTTCACCATTACACTGTAAGTGATATGTCAAACAGATTGCTTGCAATTATACCTACATCAAATTTATGTATATGTCTAATAACTGTCACTCTACGCCTTTTTTTATTCAAAATGTTGTAGTCTTACTTGCGTTTCTTAATATGATTACTGTACATGAACAGAGAAGCGTATGTTATAAAAAAAGTGTAATTTAACTGAATGATTTTCAAATATTTATTATTTTGAATGTGAATAGTATGCGTTGTTTTATTGTTTGGTTAGTGTTTATAAAGCAGATGTTACGCCATTTCGGAATAGGACAGTCAACTAGAAACGAAGCTTTATTTTCGGATATCTTAAGCTTCATGCTATTGGCTGAGATTTCGACACTCTTGAAAGTGTTTCACGAAGTGGTATGTTGTGTTTCAGTACCTGTGCCGAGTCCGAATCTCGTCCGACACAGAGCGGAATGAAACATCACTGTTTCGATACAATTAGTCCGTTCCAAGCACAGGTGGACTGAAACAGCCTTATTTTGAAACAACGATACAGTTTCTGTGTCTCGCTCGAGATCGAATCTGGTCCGGTTATCCGAGACAGGGGCGGAATGAAACACCACTGTTTCGAAACAGTGAACCACAGCCGTTCCGATACACTGAAACAGTTCCACGTATCGATACACTGTATCGAAACATAGAAACAGTGGCCAAGTCTAGTTCCCAGCAATTGCTGCAGCTTTATCTGAAACAAGCTGTCTGCATCCTCACTATTACTTGCTAAATCGTGTTAAAAGAAACGTAACCAAATACATCTCTGTCAACTTTTATTGTACACAAATGCCTTGCAATAACAAGTTGAAATTTTACCACATATTATATTATGGTCTACTTATGCAGTGTTTGAAATTTGTCTTGGATATCACTTGTCCCTTTTGTGCTACCACACTCCGAAAACCCATGTTTTTCAGGTATTTTTTCAAATTTTTGTGTTTTCGTGTGCATGTAACTCTGTTTGTGTTAATGATATGGGCGAGATGAGTTCTGTGTGTGTTTAGGCCACATTAAGCTTACCGCAAAAAAATTTATACGCTTTTTGAGTGAATTATATTTGGCATAGAGGGCACCTACAGTATGTACCTTTTAACGTATTACATTTTTTAAATCACATTTGGAATTTTTTATTTTCCCTCAGAAATATGTTGTTGGTGTTTTGATTCATGGAGTGTGTTCTCTAAGTGGATGTTACTGGGTTGTAAAAATTTCACTAGACTGTGCAGAATAATTCCAAAGTTATTAAGACTTGAAGTTGGGCCTGAAGATAGATTGCCAGATGCGGGTTGCAATTTCCAGGTCACGCCACCTTCTTTCACAAGCCATAATTCTGGAACTAATTGGCAGGGGAACTTAAAATTTTGTACATGAGTGTTCCACGCTTGGTAGCACTGGTGTGCTAAATTTCAGCCAAATCTGAGACTCTATCAGCTGGAACATTTTCTCAAATTGATTGAATCGAAGCCGGCCGCGGTGGTCTCGCGGTTCTAGGCGCGCAGTCCGGAACCGTGCGACTGCTACGGTCGCAGGTTCGAATCCTGCCTCGGGCATGGATGTGTGTGATGTCCTTAGGTTATTTAGGTTTAAGTAGTTCTAAGTTCTAGGGGTATGATGACCACAGCAGTTGAGTCCCATAGTGCTCAGAGCCATTTGAACCATTTTTTTGATTGAATCGACATGGAATGACCCTTATAGGAAAAGTATAAGCCGCAAAATAAAACTGTGAACGTGAATTGACCAACAGGCATGAGATAAGCTAAGTACACTCATGCTCATAAATTGAGGATAATGCTGATACATGGTGAAACAACGCTCTGGTGGGCGGTTTGCGGGTTTAAATCACCTCCGGGTGTGACCTTGCGGTGCATTTTACCTGCGGTCGTCGCACGGTGGCGCTGGCAGCAGTCCACTTACGTAGAGGTAAGTGTGTTGGTGCATGTCAGAGTACGGTGCAGCGAGTAAGTGTGCAGACGTTTTCAGACGTGCTAATGGTGACTATGTGTTGAAAATGGCTCAAAGAACACATACTGATGACGTTATGAGGGGTAGAATATTAGGGTGACTGGAGGTTGATCAAACACAGTAGGTCGTAGCACGGGCCCTACGTGTGCCACAAAGTGTGATCTCAAGATTATGGCAACGATTCCAGCAGACAGGAAACGTGTCCAGGCGCTACAGTACGGGACGTCCACAGTGTACAACACAACAAGAAGACCGATATCTCACCATCAGTCTCAGGACACACAGTCCACAGACGACTGAACAGACATGGTTTATTCGCCCAGAGATGTGCAAGGTGCATTCCACTGACCCCTGGTCACTGGAGAGCCCGTAAAGCCTGGTGCCAAGAACACAGTACATGGTCATTGGAACAGTGGTCCCAGGTTATGTTCACGGACGAGTCCAGGTATAGTCTGAACAGTGATCCGCCCCAGGTTTTCATCTGGCGTGAACCAGGAACCAGATGCCAACCCCTTAATGTCCTTGAGAGGGACCTGTATGGAGGTCGTGGTTTGATGGTGTGGGGTGGGATTATGATTGGTGCACGTACACCCCTGCATGTCTTTTACAGAGGAACTGTAACAGGTCAGGTGTATAGGGATGTCATTTTGCACCGCCTTTTCAGGGGTGCAGTGGGTCCCACCTTCCTCCTAATGGATGATAACGCACGGCCCCACCGAGCTGTCATCGTGGAGGAGTATCTTGAAACAGAAGATATCAGGCAAATGGAGTGGCCTGCCTGTTCTCCAGACCTAAACCCCATCGAACACGTCTGGGATGCTCTCGGTCGACGTATCGCTGCACGTCTTCAAACCCCTAGGACACTTCAGGAGCTCCGACAGGCACTGGTGCAGAATGGGAGGCTATATCCTAGCAACTGCTCAACCACCTGATCCAGAGTATGTCAACCCGTTGTGCGGCCTGTGTACTTGTGCATGGTGATCATATCCCATATTGATGTCGGGGAACATGCGCAGGAAACAGTGGCGTTTTGTAGCACATGTGTTTCGGGACGGTTTTCTCAACTTATCACGAATACCGTGGATTTACAGGTCTGTGTCGTGTGTGTTCCCTATGTGCCTATGCTATTAGCGCCAGTTTTGTGTAGTGCCACGTTGCGTGGCACCACATTCCGCAGTTATAGTTAATTAATGTGCATGAGTGTAAATACAAAAACTAACCAATACGCACACAACGTAATTATATGAACTTAAAATAACTGAGGTAATTACTGTATGTTTAAAAAGCGATATGGAGAAATAAATGAAATTTCACTGCTGGATCATACTTGGAAGTAGAGAGAGTGTGAAAGGTTTTAGATTCAAATGAAGGTATTAATTAGTTAATTTACGTTTGTGGTGACATATTATGCATGGAGTGAATCTAGGAAGAGAATGAAAATGTATTTGAGTAATATGAGTTTATTTATATTTGTGAGAAGAAATCAATAGGGCGGTGGTTCTAGTGTGAGAACCCTGTAGGTAATATATGGGTATACGGCGATGAATATGAAGCTTAATATTACAAGGGTACCTAGGAAAGGGCCACGAAGGCGACGTAAGAAAGAATACACTATATAGTTTTAAGTCTTAGAGTGAATGGTTGTATGAGTGTGGAAAGCAAAGTATGATGATGCATGTACTGTAAGTAATAATGAAAACGAACATCTCGAAGAAGCAGTGAAGAGTAAAGAAGAAACAGTGAAGTCGATAGTAACAAAGCTACGTTATACATTTAACACACACCACAGCACAGTGATCTGCTACACAGACATCAGAATGTAAAACAGTTTACTATGAAAAATATTTCCTTAGCGACTAACTGTTACAGCTTGAGCAACTATAAGGTGAATATAAATGAAAATATGATATATGATTCGTCTGAGGAATGAACACAAAATGCAGTGTAACAATAATTTCTACACTGAGTTCTTGACGCACGCAGGAGCGAAAGCATTACTTTAGCATAAGCGCGTTCTTATTTAGCGGTAATGGCAAAAATACGGTTAAATTATCGGTCACACGTTACAAAGGTAAACATGTACATGTCGCCGAATCGATAAGACAGAAATATGGCTTGGAATATGTGTACACGAATGTGGAATATTACGACTATTAACAAGCAGTGGCGCTGCTGCTACAGTCACAGGTTCGAATCCTGCCTCGGGCATGGATGTGTGTGATGTCCTTAGGTTAGTTAGGTTTAAGCAGTTCTAAGTCTAGGAGACTGATGACCTTAGAGCCATTTGAACCATTTGAACGAGCAGTGATGAAGTCAGGATTGTCAAGGCATAAAACGTCCCCCACACTCGCTCACAAACGAGCCATTGTAAATATTATATATAGTATGAAGATTTATCAAATGCCAAGGATAGAATAAGTACACTAACGACGCACTACAAACAGAAATCCTAGAAGTAGCTTATCTCTGAAGCAGACCTTAACAAATCCTCTGTTTTCCATGTAATGAGTAATGCTGGAATGAATTTTCTATGTGTATTTCTGAAGACACAAACGCGCAGGAAGTCAGGCCTGCAAGTCAAGAGAAGAAAATGCAAATATTCAGAACAAATGAAAGATTCCTTCTAATTTACTTATTAGTGTGTGAAACGATACCTAACATGAAATCCATATATGAAAAGTGAAGGTGAATTGTACATTTATTTGTCAACTATATTACTGTCTATGTCTAAAAAATTAAACTATGTACTATTTTCTATGTGTATTTATGAAGGTAAAAACTCGCAGGAGGTCGGGCCTACAAGTCAAGAGAAAAAAGTGCAAATATTCAGAACAAATGAAAGATTCCTTCCAATTTACTTATCCAGTCTCCTATATGGAACCCATATAGGAAATGTGAATGTGAATTGTACATTTATTTGTCTACTATATTATTTTCAATGTCAATGTCTGTGTAAAATGTATGTATGTACTCTTTTCTATGTGTAGTTATGGACGTAAAAACGCGAAGGAGGTCGGTCCTGCAAGACAAGAACAAAAAATGCGAATATTCAGAATAAATGAAAGATTCCTTCTGATTTACATATTAGTGTGTAAGAGGGTGCATATCGTGGATTCCATATACGAAATGTGAATGTGAATTGTAAATTTATATGTCAACTTTATTATTGTCAATGTTTATGTCTATGTGTGTACTATTATCAGTTTTATGTGAAATTTTATTCTTGAAAAAGAACTATTTCTGTATGTATGTGAAGTGCAACGCGATGGACGAGTAAAATGCTCGCACGTGTGAAGTGATACAAAAATAGTAGGGCCTAATAATAGTGAAAATAACGGCTGAGCCGTGATAAGAGTAAACGCTACAGTCCAGCGAAGTGAATACAGTGAGTGTGATGCGTGTGCGACGGAGATATCAGAGGAAATTCGTATAACCACGAGTTGAGGTGTGAGGACCGCTGAACTATAATTCACGACGGAAGATAATGCCGAATCCTGCAGTGCGGCTCTTACCTTCAATGCCACTGGCCGAAAATCTCGCCCAGGCGCGAGATGATGTATTGGTGTTCTCCGGGTTGAGCGTTGGAGCTGAATCCGTCGTATCCAGTCTCCGGACTGAATGGCATATACAACACCGACTTCATGAGCCTGGAGCGACATTACAGTGTATGTGCGGGCGGTGCTGCTGCTCACGTGGCGCTTGCTGCGACGGGCGCGTTAAAGAATGAGCTGCTGCTAGCCATAAGCGGAGCGAACAATGAGATAGCGTGTGCGAAAGAACACCTTCTCAGAATGGCCAATGAACCAAAAGCCGGTGAGAGCAGCAATTTTTAAAATATAGTGAAGGGACAATTAAAGAAATGTAACAATTTTCCCCTGTTACTAACGTTTAACAAAAAATGTAAGGAGAAGTAACAGACTAAGACGTTAGCACAACATGGACGTGCGATAATGTAATATAAATATATGAGAATTTAATTATGAATTCGTAATGTACAGGGAAATGAGCTTTATAGATATACTTGTAGTAGCATAAGGGTGTTAAAACTTCATTGACGTGCACCAAGTGACTAAACTATGAGCCCCAAGGTAAACAAGACTACTGTATACTGTCTCCCTAAATAAAAGAGACTTATTTCCGACAGTATACAGTAGGGGGGCATTTGTGATAAACCTTTTGCATTTCTTACTTTTATGTTTTCGTCTTCTTTAAAGCCAAAGAGAAAAGATGAAGAGGTGGGTCAGCGCAGGACCTGTGTCTACTGGCATGTATTTTTGATTTTCAGTTGTTAAAAAACACTAGTAATTGTAGACCGCCATTTGGGGGTCGTGATGAATGAGTATGTATTTCATATGTGCACCGCTTAGAAAAATATTGTATTGTTTTATTAACAGAAAGGTGGTGTGAGTTATTATTTCAAATAGTACGATAATTACAAGAACTGAATCCCACCTGTGTACTTTGGAAAATTACGAAGATCCGATAAGCTGAATACGAACACGGTCAAGACTTCGAAGGTGAACACGGCGACCAGATGTAGCATTATAAAGAAGGGTAAGCACAAATCTACAGCAGAGAAAGAAACTACTTCCCCCTGCAAAATAACATGAACTAATACGAACTTACTTCCAGGCACAGCTCAGCTTATTGTGCTTGTCATTCATACCTAAAAATTAATCTCATTAATTTAATACATTTTAAAAAGCCACATATTTCAACATTTTATTATCATTTATCCCGTTCTTATATTATATTATACAATGACTCAATCTCAAAGGTAGATGTTTCACCCGTCGTTAGATTGATTTCAGCTTTTGTTGTGAGCCTAAGCTATTTTGTCATGCATGAGTTATGCCTACACTAACTCAGTAAGTTTTCAGTTGAGAAAGTCATTTTAAGTAAGTAATTATTTCCGCACCGTGTATTTGCTTTACGAACATCTCTTAAATAAACTGAAAAGCTAGTATCTCATGGAATGAGGCTACGTGTCGCTCATGTTGGTGATCCGTCCGTCGGATTCTGACGTTTAACTAAGCGCTCTCCATTGCGCTACTAAAGAGGAGTAGGTTAGTTGGCGGCTACTGGGTTTCACGCTGTCCCTTCTCTCGCCACCGTCATCAGCTCAACGTAAGACTACACTACACACGCACACGTCAAAGTCAACTTCACGAAACAATTACAGTTATAAACACTAGACGGACAAGTCGCCCAAGTGACGTCAATTAGAAAGGCTTGCATCAGGCCGTATGACAAATGAACAAATGCACAGAACTACAGTAAACAGAAGAAAACAATTTCATAACTATATTATGTGTTAACTGTCTAGGTAGCATGAGGCTACCTTAAGCATAAAATAATTACTAAACATGAAAGAAGAGTCGATGACTAGGTGGGCATTACAACTCAGAAGACCATTTACTTAACCAACAAGCACTATGCTGTACGAAATAAAAAGAAATTCGTGCGTTAATGGAATTACGATGTTCCAAAACCGTCCTTTTACTGATCATTTTTAACTAGATTTTCTCGTTTTTTACACATCGGTTGCTAATTGTCCCTATTGATTCCTTCGTTATACTTTCTGGCATATTCTAGAAAACGAATATGTGAAGGTTTGTTTAGATCGATAAATTCCACACCTTTTTTTAAAAAAAATATGCATTTTCTTCTTCTCCTTATACGCAATCATATTTTAGTTCCGGTTTATTTGTGTCATATCTACGGCGTTTATATAGGTTACCTACAAGAAGTTTTGGTGTTATTAATAGAAGACATAAAGCCTGAGTATGAGGCAGCCCTTGCATTAAAATGTTCGGTCTAGAAGACGAATTTTTTTATTTCTTACACTTTCTAGATATTATTTTCGACCGCTACTATAATCAGAACATCTGGAAATAAAGGGTGTGATGCAAGTGTGTCACCAGAATAATGCAATGCGCAAGGACTAGGTGTAGCCATTACTTATTTGTGAGGTGTAGTAAATAAAAATATTTGCAATCAAGCCTGAAAATTGTAATAAAATACGCTATTATTTCTTATGTTATGCTTTTCTCCATTCCCCATTGCCGTAAACATGTTTGTTAATTTCACTCGATGCTTTCCCATATTACTTTTCCTTTTGTCTTATGAAACAGTAATCCTGCTTTATGCAAAGCTAGTGTAGCTCATTTTAATTTTGCGTCTAATTTTATTCTACATCTTCGTAGGTGGTTGTCACAATTGTTCTTGACCTGGTATGAGACTCACACGGCCATTACATTTTTTTGTTGTTTGATAGAATTTAATCTTGGAATTTTCAATTTAATTTCATCTTTCATAGGTCCATTTTCTATTCGAATTTATCTTGAAGAGTTTATTTCAGGCAGTCTTGACATTCTTCTTTAAGATTTCCACAAGAGCCACCAGTTCTGAAACTGTCTACAAAAATGTGTTTTTTTAAACTTAAATCTGAATTTCCCTTTCAAACCACCCTTTAATATATATAATATTAGGATTGTTTCGTGCAACACTTTTATAACTCCTCAAACCTCTTCAACTACTTCACTATGTCTGACAATGTAGGAGTGTAAACTGATATTTTTTCTTTTAATTTGGAAAAAAACATCGTTACTAACAGATCAGGAATTCTTTTGGTATCAATAACTCATTAGTATCATCTTCTTCACGCTTTAGGTCCTTAAAGCTGTTGTATCAATAACTTTCTTTGCAGTTTTTCTGGTACTAATGAAATCTATTCATCAGTAACTTTCCTTTTCTGTACTTATAAAATGAAATACATATCCTAAAACGGTTCTCTCTGTCGTCCTATCTGTCTTACTTGAGTAATTTTGTGTAGGGCTGCATCCAGGTCTTTTTGCCTACCTCCGTTCCGTAAATACCTAACCGACTACAGATTGTCGTCTCTATACTAACGAGCGTCGGTAAATAGTGGCGACTGTCAGCCGGCAATATTTTTTCAATTAAAATGCCGTCTAAATTCACACTCTTAGACACTGCATAAACAAATAAATATATTGGGGAGGCTATAATAACAAATTTTCATTGTGAATAGTAATGCATCCCTGTTCTGAAAACGTAAGTTTTTCAATATAACGATATGTCGTCCACCGTCCTCGTAAATTTAGAGTAACTTTCACGCAACTGCTAACAGTAGCTGTACGCAGAGAGCTTCATCAGTCATGAATTTAATTGTACAAAGATGCCAAGATTCTCTATAATCAGTACTCGTGAAAGAAAAGTTACCTACCACTCAACGTATTATACGGACAATATAACCGGATAAATGATGCCGTTAAGGATGATAAAGGGAGGAAAAAAGTGATGAAAAGGTGCGAGGCAGGTAGATCGATCGTTACAACCAGTAAAAAACAAACCTCTAGAGAAAGGAGTAGGCCACAATTGGGAGACTACATCTTTGCACTGGAAGAGAGTCAGTAACTCTTTCGCAGGACACGGTGCGAAGGTAAAAAGAAAACTTAACGTCGAAGCTTACGGAGGACGATTAATGCCAGGGACATATTTCTGTCCGTGAGTCCGCTGACTGGTAATGCCAGCGAGTAATTTTGCGCGTTTTTTCTATGGGCCTCTGCGTTATATTTATTTGGATTTCCATGTAGCAGTAAAAGAGATATCATTTCCGCTGCTAAGTTATCAGCATGGTCAAATACCTTTTCCGAGCTTTGAAGTGACTGCGAGATTGTGTTTATTATATGAAGGCGTATTTTGTCAAGATTACACGGAGAATTCTTACTTCCTGGTGCACAATTTTATAGCATAATCACACTGTAATCATCGCTCTCACAGTTTAGAATCCCAGCTCTACCACCACTTTTATTTTTTGTATTAAAATTTTTCTTTAAAGAAATGGCAGGTCCAACAACAAAATCGATAGATTATATCATATGAATTAAAAATGGAAGAAAATAGTGTATACAAATTGTCATAAGCTAAGAGTGACGCAGTATACAATTTGTATGTAATGTAGTGTGTCCCACGGTATGAATGCTAATATTTTACGCTACGAAATTAATATTGAGTTATTCATGACGAGTTATAATTACAACCAAACCACAGACAAATACATTGTACTGCAATAGTGTTAATTCCATAAACTGACATAAAGCAAATGCGACAGCCGAAAAAAAACCTGATTTTATGGAAGAAATAGTTATGTTCTTAATGCTAATTGAGTAGGAAATTTAGTGGAAGACTTTGATAAAACAAATTGTGTATCTGATTATATTTTAAGGACGATTTCATCCGTAGCTGTTCAGGTGGTCTATTGTGCACTAGACTAAGTAACAGAAGCAACCGGGAATCACTGTTTCGTAATCATAGAAGTACAAAAGTATTGCAAAATGGCGAATGACTTCACTTTTCAAACGTTTTCACTTGAATATTATCGCTATTTCAGCTCAAAAAGACTGCCCTATTACCATCTATATTTTGTTGTTCTTACATTTTCTTCAAATAAGGCAGCTCCATCAACGAGTTCTATGAACTACATAAAAACACTTAAAAGCAGAGGACGACATATCCAAAGTGTCATAATCGTAAATATTAGTATAGTTACGTATTCCAATTCAAATTACGAAACACGCAAAATTTCTATTGAGTCCGAATTTATGGCGAGATGAATTACAAAGAAAAATTAAAAAATACGTGATCTCACCTTCGTACTAATTGCATGAAGCAAATTCGACAGTTTAAACGAAACAAGCGCAGCATCATTTTTTGCAGAAAATAGTTATTGAAACTGAATTGAATTCGAAAATTAGTGGAAGACTTCAGTATCACAAAAAATGCCTCAGATTGTATTTTAAGGGCAACTTCATCAGTCAATGGACAGGCTGTCTGGCTTACTGTACATTATTGAATGGAGAAGAATGGAAATCAAGCGATACCATAGACGCAGAAGGTGGTTGGATGAATTGACAAAGGAAGGAGTAGTAAGGTTTAATGTACCACAGAGGAAGAGATCGTTAGAGACGAAGTCTAAGCTCGGACTGAGGACGGATTGAGAAGAGAATCGACCATGTCCTTTCCGACATAACCATGCAGGCTTTAGTCCCCAGTGATTTAGGGAAAGATGAAAAATCTAATTCTGGGAGTCGGATGAAGATTTATGCGGTAGACCTCCTGAATATGAATTCACACTTGCCGTAAAAGAGGGGCAACAACATTATGAACGACACGAAGACATTATAGGCGGTCTCAACATTTGCCTTTTGGTACGAGTTCAGTCGTTTCATATGACTGGCTACAATCTGGGATGCGCTGAATTTTCACATTGACGAAAGCGTGAGAGTGAGCGTTAGTTATCGATTCCTGTAACTACACACATCAAAAAATGTTTTGCCTCACCCCGGTTCCCTGAACTCCTGAAGATCGACGTTGACTGTGGATATTGTATCACAGACACAGTCCCATTGACTGTTCAGAGATGTCACTAAACCCGCCCGAAGATGTAAACAACCATACCTGAGCAGCGCCTATTTGACGGGTGGGGTCCGACAGCCGATCAGTTCCAGTCATTCCACCAGGAAGGAGGTAAACGGCTCGTGTTGCCTGTAGTTCAACGATACCTAGACGGTCAATATCGCGGATCGATCGCGTCCGCATGTTACTTTGTGCCAGGAAGGGCTCCCAACAAGGGAAATGTCCAGGCGTCTCTGAGTGAACCAAAGCGATGTTGTTCGGACATGGAGGAGATACACAGAGACAGGAACTGTCGATGACATGCCTCGCTCAGGCCGACCTAGGGCTACTACTGCAGTGTATGACCGCTACCTACGGATTATGCCTCGGAGGACCCCTGACAGCAACGCCTCCATGTTGAATAATGCTTTTCGTGCAGCCACAGGACGTCGTGTTACGACTCAAACTGTGCGGAATAGCAATCTGGACAACTACCTCTGAAGGTCTCGCTGTATGGTTGTACAACATGCAATATATGGTTTTCACGAGCAATAAAAAGGGCGGAAATGATGTTTATGTTAATGCGCAACTTCACTCCCGACGTCCATGGTGAGGTCCACCTTTGCAATCACGACACCATACAGAGCGATACAGATGGGCGCAACAACATGCCGAATGGACCGCTCAGGATTGGCATCACGTTCTCTTCACCGATGAGTTTCACATATGCCTTCAACAAGACGATCGTCAGAGACGTGTTTGGAGGCAACCCAGTCAGGCTGAACGCCTTAGACATACTGTCCAGCGAGTACAGCAAGGTGGAGGTTCCCTGCTGTTTTGGGGTGGCACTATGTGGGGCCGACGTACACCGCTGGTGGTCATGGAAGGCGCCGTAACGACTTCACGATACGTGTATGCCATCCTCCGACCGATATTGCAACCGTATCGGCAGCATATTGATGAGGCATTCGTCTTCATGGACGACAATTCGCGCCTCCATCGTGCACATCTTTTTAATGACTTCCTTCAGGACAACAATATCGCTCGACTAGAATGGCCAGCATGTTCTCCACACATGGACCCTATCGAACATGCCTGGGATGGATTGATAAGGGCTGTTTATGGACGACGTGACCCACCAACACTCTGAGGGATCTACGCCGAATCGCCGTTGAGGAGTGGGATAATCTGGACCAATAGTGCCTTGATGAACTTTTGGATGGTATGGCACGACGAATACAGGCATGCATCAATGCAAGAGAACGTGCTACTGGGTATTAGAGGTACCGGTGTGTACAGCAATCTGGATCACCACCTCTGAAGGTCTCGCTGTATGGTGGTACAACATGCAATGTGTGGTTTTGATGAGCAATAAAAAGGGCGGAAATGATGTTTTGTTGATCTCAATTCCAGTTTTCTGTGCGGGTTCCGGAACCCTCGGAACCGAGGTGATGCAAAACTTTTTTTGATGTATGTACATTTCACAGACATGTCACGTCTTCAGTGACTATGTCTGTGTCAACCACACGTCTGTAAATTACTTTTTCAGCGACGGTTTTACTGCATCGGGTTCGTGAAGGCGTTTCTTGTGACAGACTGATGTGATCGCCTGTGTATACAAGGTGTGTTCAATTTTGTCTGGAAATTAATAAACATGGAAACAGTATGTAGACACATGTTCAGAACAAAGGTGCTGGATGTCAAAGAATTCCGTTTCCGATACCCTGTTACTGGGATCCATAGAACGGTATGTCGAGGCCACTTCAAAACATAAAGACTTGTAACTCAGTAACTCTACTACCTTGCAGAATTAAAATCATCTTCATGCAAGACATCTGAGGATTGATGACAGACACCTTGACCAACGTGGAATATAAGGAGATCTACAGCGCCTCATTCTAGAGGAGCGCGGCAGAAGTTTGAGACCCTCATTTTGCATTTGTACCTCTGTGTTTCATACGATATTAATCACACACATATGTAGTAAGTTACACTTTATAGAGTGACCTTTGAAATCCAACACCTGTGGGTTCTTTATATTACTGTTCGTATTACTAGCTCCACAATAATACGACGATTGCATCACAATGCTTCTTTTCAGCAAGTATATTCAAATTATTGATAGAAGCACAATAAATCCCAGTTTTCTGATGTCAGAGACATAAAGCTGTAGTTCATGTATCACTATCAGATATGTTTTTATGAATAATGGTATACATATGATTCAGGCGAAACAGAATCTGAGAAAATTATTGTACAAAAGTAGCTTACGAAATAATAGCTCAAAAGGTAAAATATGTATTGCTGATGGCCTGTAAATTAATTCACACTCACAGCATGGAAGTCTCTTACTATTATTTCTCATCAAAGAAAACAAACGTGACTGGAGTACAGAATTTGTATATCTTGGTGCCCAACTCTCGGCTTCCTAGGCCACAGTGAAGCAGTAACTGGCTGTCCTCAACAAAGAGTATATTCCTGACAGAAGGCGTGTTACAGAAACTCACAAACTAAAAGTCATTTCAGATTATTCAGTCGAGAGATATAAATAAAAATTTAAAAAAAAACATTACGACCAAAAATCGAATAAATCTAAACGGATAGATTATTAAAAACTTGCAGTTTAGATATACAGGGTGATTATAATTAAACTTTCAAAACGCTTTTGCCGGCCGGTGTGGCCGAGCGGTTCTAGGCGCTTCAGTCTGGAACCGCGCGACCGCTACGGTCACAGGTTCGAATCCTGCCTCGGGCATGGATGTGTGTGATGTCCTTAGGTTAGTTAGGTTTAAGTAGTTGTAAGTTCAAAAATGGTTCACATGGCTCTGAGCACTATGGGACTTAACATCTATGGTCATCAGTCCCCTAGAACTACTTAAACCTAACTAACCTAAAGACATCACACAACACCCAGTCGTCACGAGGCAGAGAAAATCCCTGACCCCGCACGGAATCGAACCCGGGAACCCGGGCGCGGAAAGCGAGAACGCTACCGCGCGACCACGAGCTGCGGACGGTTCTAAGTTCTAGGGGACTGACGACCACAGATGTTGAGTCCCATAGTGCTCAGAGCCATTTGAACCATTTGATTTCAAAATGCTTTTAGAAATAACACCACTGGTCAGAATGACTTCAAATTGAAACGGAATATTATCAGAGAAGGGGAAAAACATATGACAGAAGAAGAAAAATAGTGTGAAAGTTGATCAATAGATGGCGCTGTATGTGTCAGCATACGTAAATGAAAACACCTGTCATGCGGACGACCCATTGAAGGTGGTACAAACACGCCGGGTACATGGTTTTTCCTCCTTTCGCGTCTGCGTCGTTCGCCATGACTGTCTCAATGCATGATCGTGCTCTGCTTGTAAAGCTGTATTACAAGAACGATGACTGTGCACACGTCGCTCTGCAGACGTTCCGGACACTGAAGGGTTTGAAAAACGGGCGTTGGGCCGATGACTGCCGTGAGTCTGGAGAAAATGATTCGGAAATTCGAAAAGACAGGTTCTTTTGGTGTGCAACCTGGTAGATGGAGGAAACGAATTGATTCGACGTCAGTGGAAGCAGTGGCCACAGCAGTGCAAGAAGAGACGAGTTGTGGTGTGCAAACGTGCAGTGCATCGAGAATTGCCAGAACTTTGTTGAACATACCCGTAAGCACCGTGCGTAAAATCCTTCTTTGCTATTCGTTCAAAATTACCCATGTGTACGAGTTCCTTCCTGTTGACCTGGCAGCAAGAGAGACCTTTGCTTTAGAATTTCTTGCTCTCATGCAAGTGGACAATGATTGATCGTGGAAAATTTTGTGGACAGACGAAGCCCGCGTCCACCTGACAGGATATGTCAATACACAGAGTTGTTGAATATGGGCAACGAAAAATCCACACGCAAATCAACCAGTACCATTTCATCCTGAAAAGGTAACTGTGTGGTGTTGGTTTACGGCATCATTTACCATAGGGCCATATTTTTTCGAAGAGGCAGATGCTTCCGGTCCTGTTACCTGTACCGTCACTGGTAAGCGCTATGAGTATCTTCTGCGCAACCACGTCATTCCAGCTCTCCAACAGCGTGGATGTGTGGACGGGATCATTTTTATGCAAGATGGCGCACCTCCGCACATTGCAGATCCAGTTAAGCAGCTGCTGAAGCGCCATTTCAGGAATGCTAGAATTATCAGCCGCCATTTCCCTACAGCCTGGTCATCCTGATCACCTGATCTAAACCATGTGACTTCTGGCTGTGAGGTTATCTGAAAGATGTTGTGTTCAGTGTTTCGATTGCAAACTTAACTGCATTGAAGGCACGCACGGCGCAACACATTCTCAACGTGGTCCCGGAAACACTCCAATCAGTTGTGAAACATGCTGTTTCTCGATTTCAACTTGTTGCAGGAAACAGTGGACAGCATATTGAAGCCGGCCGGGGTGGTCGAGCGGTTCTAGGCGCTACAGTCTGGAACCGCGCGACCGCTACGGTCGCAGGTTCGAATCCTTCACCGGGAATGGCTGTTTGTGATGTCCTTAGGTTAGTTAGGTTTAAGTAGTTCTAGGTTCTAGGGGACTGATGACCTCAGAAGTTAAGTCCCATAGCGCTCAGAGCCATTTCAGCCGTTTGAAGCATATTGAACATGTTTTGCGCCAGTCACAAGGAGATTAATAATCCTATTTGATTTTGATTGATGCCTTTTATGCGGTTTTTGGCCTCAGGACAAAATTAAAAATCGATTTTTCCCATCTGATGTGGTATGACCTTGCCATGGTGGATGGGCTTACGTAACTAACAGTATCACACCTGTACACCCATGCACACTGAGTACTACAGTTTGTTTAACGTCAAACGTACACCTTAGGTATTGTTGTATGATTTATTTATCATTTGTAGTCGACCACTATTAAATTATGATGCTTACTGCGCCATCTATTTCTACATTTTGTATTTTTCTACTGCTATACGTTTTCCCTCTTCTTCTATAATATTCCCTTGCAATTTGACGTCATTCTGACCTGTGGTGTTATTTCTACAGCGGTTTGAAAGTTCAACTTTAATTATAGGCACCCTGTACATTGAAACGATTTTACCATGGTTTTTCGATAAAAAACGTCCACTCACAGCTTTCCCAACACACATTTGAATTAAATGTTCCTTATTAACAAATTTTTGTTGTTATGGTCTTCAGTCTGAAAACTGGTTTGATGCCACTCCCCAGGCTGGTCTATCCTGTGCAAGCCTCTTCATATCGGAATAACTATGGCAACCAGCATGCATCTGAACCAGCTTACTGTGTTCATCCCTTGGCATCTAAGAAAGTGTTCCGTCAACCGGTCACTTTTTTTAGTCAAGTTGTACCATAAATTTCGTTTCTCAGAAATTCGGTTCAGTACTTATTCGTTAGTTACGCGATCTACCCCTTAATAGTAGGGCAAGACCATTTCTCATGCGGTTTGTTAGTGAGGGTTGCATACATTCAGGGGCAAACTTTATTGATTCATGACTCCCTTTCCCTACTCTTAATCTATTGTTCTGTTAATACATTTATGATCCCTGGGGATTGATTTATGACCGCTTCTGAGAAACTCCCACCACTCCACCTCCCCTTCCACCTGCCCCACCACTCTGGGAAATTCCCTCGCAGATACAAGCATACATTTTATATGAAATTAATTGACTAATTAATGAAACTGATAAATTAACTAACTCCTTCCCCTCTGGGAAATCCCCAAGCACCCCTCCCCTCAAACACCTGCAAATTAGTGGGGATAAGGCTCAGTCTGTGTTAGAGAGGAAGAATACCACGACAGGAAATTTAAATCAATGTCAATTACATAGCAAAGGATATACTGTTTATTAATAAAATTCATTTTGCAGGAGTTGGATCTCTGCTTTATTTGGTGGCAAAAGCTCATCATTCTCTGTTGTTTTGGAAGATGCTGGTTTTATTAAATACATAGAAAACAAGTGCATAAATAGGTCACTTTCTGTCTGATCGTTAAACAGAATACTATCACGAAACTGATGTCAGGGTAATTCCAAGCACATAATTACACTGTTAAAAAACTTCTGATCATGTCTTTGCATTGACTGCAGGGCAGATGTGCTAGGAGCTGTGATGGCCATGACATTGTGCATCCATATGTTGGTCCCATCACCAGGCTACACCATGCACCAGTATCCGAGATGACCCAGAGATTGCACTATGTGGCGGCCACTGGAAGTCATGTTATGCTCGGGCCTGCAACACCCCAGTGTACTAGGAGGATTGCCAGTACACCCACCATTAAGTGCACATCTCCCAGTATTAGCATGTTGGGCATAAAGAGACTGTTGATCAATATTGAAATTACACAATCCATACTCAGTGCTCAGAAAGCTCCACTGCCTATGACAGTGGATGCAAGCTACATTTTCTGTGACCATAAGACAGCCACATCACCTAACAGCACAGTTGCTTCGGAGCACGTGCACAATCTGCTCCCAGACACACATCTTCCACACCAAATCAATGTAAGCATCTACTCTACGTGCTCAACCTGCTGTGCAGATACTGACTGAGGCAGTTCACAATACCACTGGCAGTGGAGGCTGGGAGAAGCAATCTCCCCACCCTTCTTCCCTCCAATCACCTCCTCCCTTCGCCATCGCCCTCTAGTTACTTCCTGTCAGACAAAGCATCAAGTGGCAGCAACTCTTTAATATTGATACCTGAGATATTCCTGTCAAAACATATACACCCCCTCTCTCCCTCTCTCACTCTCATGTGGCTACTTCCTGCCCAATCAGCATCTATCATGCACTGCACTAACCCCTCTTTTGTCCTGAACAAAGTAGTGGATACTTGGTAAATATTCCCTCACGCCATCAGATTAACTGACTAATTAATTAAATCGATACCCTCTGTGTGCGGGCAGTTCTTCCTTGCATCCTATGGTGGATACTAGAACTCATGTATTTGGCAGTATTCGATCACGCAACTGCCCAGTTTCCAAACCCTATTCTTTCCCTTCATGATTTTTTCCTTGCATCCTATTGGTGTATACTGGTACAGATAGGTCATTTGGCAGGAAATCCATTACGCTAGAGGTAGCTGAAAATTACAAATTTCAGCTCAACTGCTTGCAATGTCCTTAAGCAATTTGTGGGTGAAAGGGGAGATGTTTGATTGGAGTGTGCTCACAATACCACTATTTGAAACAATAAATTGATCAACCAGGAATTTGACATCGCAATTGGAACCAGTGCTGTATAAAATTATAGTTATAATTCCAAATTTCGACCTGAATTTATGCTCTCATTGTTATTTAATTCTCGACCACATACAGGTCTGCTAAGTGTATTTTTTAAAACACTATAGAATTCTCAATGTGGTTCTCTCTGCTATACCAGGGTGAAGAAGAAGAGAGGGAGCGGAAGGGCCTACTGCATGATAGGACAGTAACGACTACATATCCATATTTGTTTAAACTGCTGCAAGACAGAGTCCACTGGGATGTGTTTAGAAGCACTCAGTGCCGCACATAGCAACCATCAGAACGTGGACAGGGCACTCTGTAAACACATACACTTACTCCACCATCCATTCCGTGACAATCAGCAGCAGAAGTTCCGTCTTTCTTGATAAATAAGAGAAAACTTTCTTCCATGAATTTTGTGTGCCTATAAATGGATCTAGTGACATAAAAGGTAGACTAAATGTACATTTACATCTATATGCTTACTTCGCAAGCCAATATTCAGTGTGTGGTGGAGGGTACCCTGTACCACTACTAGTCAGTTCCTTTGTTGTTTCACTCGCAAATAGAGCGAGGAAAAAAACTGCACAAATGCCTCCTTATGAGTGCTAATTTCTCTTATCTTATGTTTGTAGTCCATATGCAGCATGGTATGTTGGCAGTGGTAGAATTCTTCTGCGGTCAGCTTCATATGTCGGTTCTCAATAGTGTTGAGAAGAACATTGCCTTCTATCCAGGAATTCCATTTTGAGCCACCAGGCGAGTGTAATCCGACTGCTGGAAAAAATTACTTCCATGCAAAGTGCTCTCAATATCAATTTAATTAGTTACCTTATCAATGTGATATCAGTGACGTGATGCGGGACAGGTGCAAGCGAGAGCTAGAGTACCACGGATATGACTTGAGAGTTGGAGCGGTAATCAGGCGTTTTTTCGTTGCAAAGAGATCTTGCAACAAAACTTCAGCCTCCCACCTACTTAAGGAGAGATGACTATCGTAATCAAATCAGCAATGTTACCGAATTTATGCCGGCCGAAGTGGCCACGCGGTTCTGGCGCTGCAGTCTGGAACCGCGAGACCGCTACGGTCGCAGGTTCGAATCCTGCCTCGGGCATGGATGTGTGTGATGTCCTTAGGTTAGTTAGGTTTAACTAGTTCTAAGTTCTAGGGGACTAATGACCTCAGCAGTTGAGTCCCATAGTGCTCAGAGCCATTTGAACCATTTTTACCGAATTTATAAAGTGATACGTAGTATAAACCTGATGTATACAACTTCTCTGTGCTGTTACCTTGCCGGCCACTGTGATGGAGCGGTTCTTGGCGCTTCAGTCCGGAACCACACGGCTGCTACGGTCGCAGGTTCGAATCCTGCCTCGGGCATGGATGTGTGTGATGTCCTTAGGATAGTTAGGTTTAAGTAGTTCTAAGTCTAGGGCACTGATTACCTCAGATGTTAAGTCCCATAGTGCTTAGAGCCATCTGAACCATTTGTTTGCTGTTACCTTAAGATACTTTGTACGTGACAAAGGCTTTGGTTACTTTAAGAGAGTTAGAAAGTGAGGTGGAGCATGCTCTTAGCACTCCATCATGAACCAAAAATGAGTTTAATATTCTGACACCTGTGATGCAGGATGTAACAGATATTAAGCTGATTAGAACAGATTTTTTTACCTAATGAGAAAATACTTCGAGGAAACATACCCTATGCCATACTGTTACAGGATTTTTACAACAAATAACGGTTCTTTAATTATGTGAAAACGCGTGTAAGCCGTAATTTCTACTGTGTTAGAAAATAACTTGTTTAAAAGGGAGAAATCTACATTTTACGTGACATATTCAAGGTGTATGGTCAAGAACATCCCTGTCTCTCATTGGGTACACGGGGGAGAGTCTATCTTGGGGTGGAATTGCAATTAGAACTATACATCGAGGCCACCTTACTTGTCTCACAGTGCATCGCGGCTGTTGGCCATGACGCTTTGGTGGACTGGAAGCCGCGGATTGGTTGTGTAGAATGCCCCGATCTTTCTGTTCTTGCCTATGGTCTCGGGGGCAAGTCCCGGAAGTGGCACTCTCTGGGTGACTGACGACCAAAGTAAGTAACCTGTATGCTGGGTGAGCGGCGACAGAAGCGGACGTGTATGTTGCGAGAGTAGATTTAATATGACGGATGTTTGCGCTGGACCATTATTCCCTCCATGTAAATTGATCAGTTTACTTCTTGGTGACAGTCTCCGCAATCTCTGAGGGTTTGGTATGGCCTGCATGTGGCTGCTGTGAAATGTGCTTACAGCTGCCAGTGTGACCTACAGAAGTTTCCATGATCTCCTACGTCTTCTCGTGACAACTACTACAGAATGAATCATGGTTTACATGTATGTGCTAAAAAGTGCCCTGTCCATGTGCTGACGCCTGCTGTGTTTGGCGTTGACTGCTTTTTAGTACACTCCAAATGACTCTGTCTTGCAGCAGAAAGGTGGAGTGGTATTTGTTTATAGAATTATGGATTTGTTTTTATTACTAGCCTATCATGTGACAGGCCCTTTCCCCTCCTTCTTCTTCCCAGTGTAGAGAAGATAACCAACTTGGGAATTCTATATTGTTTAAAAAATTCACTTAGCAGACCTGTATGTGGTCGAGAATTACATAAACATGATGCCATAAATCCACGACGAAATTTGAAATTATAGCTATAACTTTATACAGCATTGCTTCCAATTGCGATGTCAAATTCCTGATTGATAAATTTGCTGTTTCCGATACTAATATTGTGAGCGCATGCCCACAAACCCATGACCGTGTCTCCTGAAAATTGTGTAGAACATGCAATCAGTTGAGCTGAAATTCGAAATTTTCAGCTACATCCAGTGTAATAGATTTCTGCCAGATGACCTTCCTGTGCCAGTATACACAAACAGGATGCAATGGAAAAATCATGAAGAGGGAGGAGTGCGATTTCGAAACTGGGCAGTTGTGGGACCGAATCCTGCCAAATATACCAGTTCTAGTATTCACCAATAGGATCCAGGGTAAAACTGACTGCACACAGAGGGTATCAATTTAATTAACTAGTCAATCGATACGATAGAGTGAGAATATTTCCAAGACGTCCACAGCTGGGGATTTTCCAAGTATCCACTAACTTCTTCAGGACAAAGAGGGGTTAGTGTGGTACATGACAGACGCTCGTTGGGCTGGAAGTAGCCACTTGAGAGAGAGTAAGTATGTGTTTTGACAGGAATTTCTCAGGTATCAGTATCGAAGAGAGAGAGTAAGTATGTGTTTTAACAGGAACTGCTCAGGTATCAGTATCAAAGAGTTGTCACCACCTGGTGCTTTGTCTGACAGGAAGTAAGCAGAGGGACGAGGGGATGGAAGGAGGTGACTGGCGGGAGGAGGGTTGGGGTGGTTGCTTCTACCATCCTCCTCTGCCGTTGGTATTCTGAACTAACTCAGTCAGTATTTGCACAGCAGGTTGAGCACATAGAGCAGATGCTTCCACTGACGTGGTGCAGGAGGTGTGTGTTTGGGACCAGACTGTGCAGGTGCTGCAACCAGAAGCAGCTACTCGAGGTGGGAATTCCCCAGCAAAGGAAGCTTCCACAAACAAAGGGGACCACACTGTGGGCTGACATGGCTGCCTGATGGTCACAAAATGTAGGTTGCATCCACTGTTACAGCCAGCAGAACACTCTGAGCACTGATTCTGCATTGTGTAGTTTCAATATTGATCGACAGTCTCTATAACCTCAGTGAACTAACACTGGGAGATGTGAACTTAACAGTGGATGGCCAGTGTCATTCACAGTGTGGTCTAGTGCTGCAGGTCCAGCACACCGCGGCTTCCAGCAGCCACCATGTTGTGTAGCCTCTTGGTCGTCTTGAACATGGTGTACCATGGTGTAGCACAGACTAAGTTTTTTCTCACCAATTTCGAGGTAGGAAAGGGAGGGGTCTCAGCTATTTCCCAGAGTGTAGGGGTTAATTAATTTATCAATTTTACAAGTAATTAATTTGACATGAAATGTGTGCTTGTAATGACGAGGGGATTTCCAAGAGGGGTGGGGGAGTTGGAGACAGAGAAGGAGGGGTGGAGGTTTCTCAGAGTGATGGATTATCCCCAGTGGCTCATAAATCAACCCCAGGGGGTCATAAATCTGTTAACAGAACAATAGGTTAAGGGTAGATGTAGGAGGATCATAAATCAATCAAGTTTGGTCCTGAATGTATGCAACCCTCACTAACAATACGCCTCAGAAATGGTGTTGCCCTACCATTCCCCTCTAATATTCAGCTTTCTTCTACAGCACCACATTTCAAAAGCTTATACTCTCTTCTTGTCTGAACTGTTTATTGTCCATGTTCCACTTTTGTACAAGGCAACATGAAAAAAGACAAATACTCTGAGAAAAGGTTTTCTTAATACTTGAATTTACATTCAAGTAGCCATTCACTCCAGATTCACATGGACAGCCCTAAGTATCTATGTCCAAACGACTTGTCTGGCACAGCAGCAATAGGTTATAAGCCCAAAAGCTCCCTCATGAATCAGTCTGTCTATTAATAACAACTATATCATAATCCCAACAGTAATTCATAAGATTAGACTTCACACACAAACATGTACAGATGTAATACTATGCTTTTTGATGTGTGCATATGTACCATAATGTTTACATACTGTACACATAACGTCTAAACTACCTACATGTTAAGTGCAGTGATGTCGTAATCCAAAATGGCGGCATCCAGGACGGCGGTGGTGAGATATTCAAAAATGCAAGATGATGGTACTAAACTGGTTATGCTAATGGAAAACTTTAAAAAAAATCCAAGATGGTGGAACAATTACAGGTGTGTTTTGCGAGCCGTGTGAGGCCACAATCCAAGTCGGTGCCTTGTTCAAAAGAATCCAAAACGATCTGAATAGGTTAAATTGGAGCAATGTACAAAACTATCAGAACATCCAGAATTGTATAAGTTGGTATTATGATCCAAAGCATCCAAACGACCTAAACAGTGTAACTTGTCACCATGATAAAAAGTACCTGAAAGACCCTAACTGCATGAATTGGTGCCATTTTCAAAAGTATCTGAATGACATGAAGTACTTAACACAGATATCTTCATCTGCATATCTACATATATACTCTGCTAGCCACCAAGCGGTGTGTGGCGAAGGGCACAATCCGCGCCAAAGTCATATTCCCCCCCCCCCCCGCCCCTCTGTTCCACTCGGATCGCACGAGGGAAAAACGACTGAATGCCTCAGTACGAGCTCTAATTTCCATTATCTTTGAATGGTGATCATTGTGCGATTTGAAAGTTGGTGGTAATAATATATGCGCTGCAGCCTCGATGAAGACCGTATTTCGGAATTTAGTGAGCAGCCCCCTCCGTTTAGCGCGCCGTCTATCTGCAAGTGTGTCCCACTTCAAACTTTCTATGAGATTTGTAACGCTCTTGCGTTGGCTAAATATACCAGTCACGAATCTTGCCGCTCTTCTTTGGACCTCTTCAGGATTCTACCAATAAACCGCAATCTAAAGTTCGCCTTGCCAGTTACTTGTGTAATCTGATCATTCCATTTGAGATCATTTCGAATCGTCACACCCAGATACTAGACGGATGTTACCGCTCCAAAGACTGGGCACTTATTTTGTACTCGTACATTAATGGGGATTTTCGTCTTGTTATACGCAGTAGGTTACATTTACTAATATTGAGAGATAACTGCCAGTCGTTCCACCACGCATATATTTTCTGCAAATCCTCATTGATTTGTTCACAACTTTCGTGTGATACTACTTTCCTGTAGACTACAGCATCATCGGCAAACAGTCTAATGCCGCTGTCAACACCATCAACCAGATCGTTTATGTAAATCGTAAAAAGCAGCGGACCTATTACGCTGCCCTGGGGCACACCTGAAGTTACACTTGTTTCTGTTGAAGTCACCCCGCTCAGGACGACGTACTACTCCCTGTCTGATAGAAAACTTTCTATCCAACCGCATATGTCATCGGATAGACCGTAAGAGCGCACTTTTTGGAGCAAGCGACAGTGCGGAGCTGAGTCGAACGCCTTTCGAAAGTCGGAAAATGTAGCATCAACATGATAGCCGGTACTTAGAACCTGTTGTATGTCATGCACAAAGAGGTCCAGCTGTGTCTCGCATGACCGCTGTGTCCTAAAACCGTGCTGGTTTCTGCAGATGAGCTTCTCAGAGTATAGAAAGGTCATTATGTCTGAACACAAAATATGTTCCATGATTCTACGAGAAATCGATGTCCGTTGGAATTGGCCGGTAATTACGTGCATCCGATTTTCTACCCTTTTTGTAGATTGCTATGGCCTGAGCCTTCTTCCAGTCCCGTGGAACTTCCCGCTGTTCCAATGATCTTTGATAGATGATGGATAAGAATGGTGCTATATTTGTAGCATAGTCAACATAAAATCTTACGGGGATACCGTCTGGGCCAGATACCTTCCTGTCGTCAAAGGATCTTAACTGTTTCACAATCCCAGATACACCAAATACTATGTCAGCCATCCTTGAGTTTGTTCGATAATTGAAAGGGGAAATGGAGCTGCAATCCTCTACCGTAAACGAGTTTTTGAAAGCTAGGTTTACAATTTCGGCCTTCTCTTTATCATCATCAGTTACCCATACTGTCAGCAACAGAAGGTATTGAATTATTTGTAGCCTTCATAGATTTTACGTACGACCAAAGATATTAAGATTACTGGTTTAACTTACTGTATTTACATGCCTAAAATGTCTGTATTATGTATTATAGATATGTAAGTTATGTTAGCAGCACATATAGTGTATATGTCAGTGTCATTTGCATTTCTAAAATGTCTGTCAACAATACATGCATATACTGTCAATAATGCTGTCATTTACCGTACTTCCACACCTAAAATGTCTCTCTTATTTATCAAAACTATACAAATTACACTACTGAACTAACTTACAGGAAAAGCTACACTACACAGTGAGGTAACTTTGATCTTGGTACCACAATTGGTGCAAAGCACCATTAGTGGCACATTTGTTTGTACTACAGTAAAAAAAAAATTTGTGCATTTTGATAAATAGTGAAAACAGTTTTTGGTTTCCTTGAAGTGCGGTAGAAAGACACTACTATTCGCATTGAAAGGTGCACTTTAACTTGTGGATTAGATCAGTAGTGCCATGGGTGTTTTATATTGTTATAGAACAACTTTTTACGTATTTTCATAAGTAACAGAGCCAATTTTTGCTCACTTGAAAGTGCAGTACATTGATAGAATTTTTCCCATTGCGAATTGCAGCTTAACCATTAAGTTAAATCAGTAGTGTCACTAAACGAACCATATGTAGTTTTTACCATTGCAGATCAATTACGTTATGATAATACTGGCATGTGTATTTTATACTGTTGTAGAAGAAATTTTTACGTAATTTGATAAATAGCACAGATAATTTTGTTTTGGAGGAAATACTGACTTTTCATTTGTGGTCATAGATCTGCATGGAACCTTCTCCATCATTGTCTTTGGCAAAGTAGTGTTAAGAAATGCTTCATGTGGTATTTGGCTCATTTACAAGCTATACTTGCATATTAAGGAAACATTCACTTTAAGTGATACTATCAATCAAAGATCTCATCAAACTGCTCCATTTTAACGTATGGTTTGTTGCGCTAAAATATCGTAAAATGTGACAGCAGTGATGAAAATGCTACATATGTATTGATAGTTTATTATTAAAATACAGTCTGTAAACCTTTTTAGACAGCCTTGGCACCATTGTTCTGGTCAGTAAATGTCGCAGCCTTCCTTTAAACTTTGTTTTTGTACTCCAGTGGAATATAACCTCAGCCAGGTTCAAGACCGAAACTAATAAAAACGCTATATTGGCCTGTCGATAGTATTACTCACATTTTTCTTGATGCATTATCTTCTTCCCCTAATATGATGCTTGGACAGGCAATGAAAGTTCGTTTTTGTATCACCAGTAACATAGCTTAAGAGGAAGGGTCAACTATTACTACATTCATCAACATGACAATGAAATGGCAACTATAAGATATATCACTAAAGTGAATAATTATCCTAACACATTTGTCGATATGATATATAGGAATGTAGAGAAAAAATATGGTAATGAGATAAATACTTTGATACCAAAAGAAAGTACAAAATTTGTCACCTTGCCTTACTATGGGAAAATGAGCATGAGAACTGCACCGATTTTCAGAAAATACAAAGTGATAGTAGCCTTTGGAACAACAAATAACTTAGGATGTATCTTACAACATACTGTAGATGTAAAAAATGTACTTGATTCATCTGGGGTTTATAAAATTGATTGTCCTGATTGTGGAGCATGTTACGTAGGTCAAACAGGGAGGAGACTGGAAACTAGGTTCAAGGAACATGTTGCTCTAGAAAGAAAAGACGCAGCAGAGAAATCAAGTCTGGCTGCACATTTCTTGTCAACTAAACATAGATTGCCAATGTTAACATCAAATGTAAGGTTGCTACATAGAGGCGAGAAGAATGGACTCCTCGATCATCTTGAGGAGATGGAGATCTTTGGCCACCAAAGAAATTATAAGTGTAACCTGATCAATGATCAGGTCATGATGAAAAATGCCCATTTCTGGGAATTGTTTGAAAACTGCCTACTTGAAAGCAGTGAAAAATTCCACCCAGGGGGTCTCAAAGATCAGTCGCAACCTCACGCCATTATGTAGCAGCCACTTGCATAAGATTTGAACGAGTACCACTTTCATAACACTATATTTACATAACTTATGGCATTAGAATAACACAAACTCATGAGGGTAACTATTAGCAACAATTAATAAGTAGAATTGTCATTTTTCAAAATAAGTGTTCAAAAGACCACGCTTTATCATATTGTCCTTATGTCTCGGCCACTAAGTGTGACATATTGAAATGATGCTTACAAGCGCTACTAGCGCCAACAAACTGCATTTTGTAAATAAAGTTCATATTATATCTTTTGTCAAGTAACAACTAATTAAGCTAAGACAGGTCCCAACACGACAAAATATGCAATACTTCCTATAACGTACTTTACACAGCCATATCAGTTTTATAATTAATTTTAGCCCATGAGGCGTATCTGTCACTGTTACGTTCTATAGTAATTTTAAACATTTAGCACATTACAGACATGAGAGAAAGTAAGAATTTTAATTTTTACATAGTTTTACTCATAATAATTTCATGTTACTACTTAGTTATTGTACAACATAAATGTTACAAGTATGTCGTCAAAACTGTAACTTCAGGCGCAGCTCACAGAGGGCGCCACACGCAAAACCGATGTGTACTGTGAAACCAACAATAATTTTACGACAGTAATGGTTGAACTGTGTAAGCATTCACTTGAGCACGAACAATTGCTACAATTCCGCACTGGTATGTAATGTTAACAGTAAAAGACAACGATGTGATGGACTTATAACTTTTGTAAATCACATTGTAATATATACTCTTGTATTTGTTTTAGCATTGATAATGACCTGACACAGATCGAAATCTGATCTGCGTTGTGACTATAAATGTCAGATTAAAGCAACTTAATTCCACGACTGATTGGTGCTCTATCTAACCCAATATTACTACATTGTCTGCTCAGCATGTTATTTTTGCCACAAGAGTTTCATGGTGTTATATAACTATAATACTGACAATTCAGACATGGAAATAGCATCGTGGCACTTAGATTTGAGAGTTCACAGTCATTTTTAGGCATCGAGTGTGTTAAACGGTAAGTTACAAAATAATTGCACTCGACCAGTTCCCGACACATTATTTTGGCTAATAAGTGTTTTTTAAAGTTGTAGAACGATAATGAAAAGAATTTAGATGTGAAAATACTCAAATTGGGGCTACATTGTACTTTGCACCAAGTGTGGTACAAAGGTCAAAGTTTGCTCATTGTCCAATGCAGGTTAATCTATAAGTTAGATCAGTAGTGTCACATGTATATCGACAGACATTTTAGATGTGGAAATACTGTAAGTTACATCAGTATTGTCAATATCCTTACATATTTTTGACATACTTTTTAGATGTGCTAATAGCTCTATGTGTATATATTGCTGATGTAGCTTATGTATTTGTAGTAAATAATTCAGGCATTATAGATGTGAAAATACTGTCAATTTATTTACCTTTTCCCGACAAACATTTATGATAAGGAAATAACATTTGAAAGTTACTTGAATTTGGTATGCTGGCTAACGGTACTGATGGACAATGAAACCGGGTTGAAAGCCGTGAGCTGTCTGGGGAAGTTAATCTTGCATTACTAACCAACTGTTTCAGCAGGTAACTAGTCTAGGTTTACCACATTACCAATCAGACTAACATTGATTATAATCTTTTACAGTCATACAACAACCGGTAATATATATATATATATATATATATATATATATATATATATATATATATATATATATATATATATATATATATATATATATATATATATATATATATATATATATATATATATATATAAAAGGAGAATTTAAATAAAATGAAAGAAATCAGTTTATATTTGGAAATTTATTTTTAAGATTGATCATCGAAATTTCAGCATATTATACGTGAGTTATAACTGAGCTGGTGCCTTATTTACGATTGTGAAAATGTGAGATTGGAATCTTACGGAACACATAAAATATGGAGCCAAGATTGGGAGACTGGATACAACACTGCATTCATAAAACAACACACAAAGAACATTGAAACACATGCAAGAGAAAGTTAGCCACTACAAACAGATTCAAATTTTTACCCAAAGAAATTACGTTCGAAGCACAATCCTGTCCGTCATGTAATTACCACACACTGGTATACTAAATTCATATTAACTCTTTGTGAAATCTTCGCGAAAAGAATAGCTGAGGGCTACTTTGATGATTGCACCACATGCTTCACGTGGTCAACTTGGTTTACACAAAGCGTATAACTCCACAATAATTTTGATAATTAAAA
Source organism: Schistocerca nitens (assembly GCF_023898315.1). Taxonomy (NCBI): domain Eukaryota; kingdom Metazoa; phylum Arthropoda; class Insecta; order Orthoptera; family Acrididae; genus Schistocerca; species Schistocerca nitens. Next base: position 623,626,277 of record NC_064616.1, on the reverse strand, counting down.
TAAATTAGATCGAAAAGCAAATTACGAAAGAAAAACCTCGAACTGGTTATTAATGTCTTACTGTTAACCTGACGGGTCAAACAGTTATATAAGCACGTGGTACTGGTCTCGCAAAGTACATCCCACGTGGGTTGAACATAAAGAAAAGTTGCTATATTCAAAATATTGTCAAGACGAGACGTTATAATCACACAAGCATTTGCATTTAAGATTGATCTTAGAGTTACTGATCAACACGTGGTTCCACTTAACTCACAAAGTAGTAACAAAGCAACTCCCAGAAAATAATATGAACCTCACACGAGAATTACACTACGCTGCAATTTAAGATAACCTTAGTTAACCCGAAATAAAGGTGATTAAATTCTCAGTTAGGCTGAACTTAACAAATCCATTGTCCTACAGACTTAGCAGACACGCGCTTAGCCGGAGATCTTACCATTTCAGACGCTCGCCACCGCCAGACTGCAACTGCCTACTGCCAGACTGCAACTCTGCTACTACCAGACTGCCACTGCCTACTACCCAGCGTGCTTCCTGAGAGAGTGGCTCACAAAGACAAACGGAAGGGGCCAGAGGGGCAGCTTCCTATACCAACATGACAAGGGACGGACCGGACCATACTAAGAATAGAAACCTCTTTGCTTTTAGGAACCGTAGCTACCTGTTCCGACGTTGGTCCTACTGTTCTCTAGCAGACAGCCTTGTCTGCTACCCTCAAGCATGCAACTACAAACACATTTGATCATTCATCCTCTGACACAGAAGGGAAGGGGGATGACAGTATCTTATCATATACAGTATATAACAGAAAGCGGATGTAGGTTCCGTATGAGACTGTGTGACATGAATTACATATATACTGTGTTTTAAAGTGTAGTAGTGTGACAGATCGTTCTTGTTTACGTGTAAAAGTAACACGTTCCACTACTCAGTCTCCTCCCAGATAGTCAGTAACGCCATAGTAAATTTAGAAGAGGAATTTATTCCATAAAAGACAACAAATTTGAGAAATTAAACATGAAAGGAATCCAACAGAGACCTTTCATAACCCCAACGCTCCGGGAAAAGACTGTGCAGGGAATTTTCTGTCCATGCTAGAACATTCCCAAACAGGCTTCTCACACCCTACTTAAACCAAAAGTGTAAAGAAAAGGCAAAAGGTCACCAGCTACTTGCTAAAACACAATAATTTCAAACATCTTTACAATCTACCAATTTCAAAGAGAGAAAAAAAACACACAATCTGTGACACCTATTTAAAAGATCGTGTAGACCTAATTCGGTCAGCAAGTAAAAACAATGGTTCCTGTGTCATTAATATGAAAACGATTTCTGGTTGTTACCCTTATGGAGTTCACCAGTATTTGCTCCTTGCAAGAGCCAACTGATCACAGGCAAATTTATGACTGTTTATTAACAAGCAAAATTTATGAAAATAGCAAAGGTGCCACAGCAATTAAAAAAAACGTGAAATAACATCAGTATTATAAAGCAGAACATTACAATGCACAATCCGCAAAAGCAAAAAAAAAAAATATAAGAGAAAAAACATGTTTTACAAAGCAGTTATCGCAAAAAAATTCTATATCTTATAAAACTAATAATCTGTAGAATTAACCTAACTATGTGGCACTAATTTAATCACTCTACAATATTTCAGTTAGTTAGCAAACAATGATCACTGTGTCGTTATACTGAAACTACAATAATAGTGTGATTGTTACCCTTAAGGGGTTCCTCACAATAAATATGCCCCATGCAAAGGCTAATCGATCACAGTCCAATGAGAATGAATAGCAATCTGACTGATAAACGAAGCAATGCCACTGCAATGAGTTTACGAAACAAAATATCACAAATCTAATACATAATACAAGAACAAACATTGATCAATAAAACAGTACAATAGTCAACATCTAAAACAAAACACCAATAAATAAAACACCTGCAAAATACAAGAGTCAAAGTTTTAAAAAAAATATAGAACACCTGCAAAATACAAGAGTCAAAGTTTAAAAAAAAATATAGAACACCTGCAAAATACAAGAGTCAGAGTTTAATAAACACCAATAAATCGAGTCCCTGCAAAACACACGAGTCAAAGTTTCTGTGACAGAAACACACGTATATGCATTGAACTAAGAACCGTATAATCACTGTTCACTGATACACTCACTAGTTCCACTGTTCTGAGGCACAATATAAGGGGAGGGGGTTCGTCGCCGCAGCTGTCAGTAGGGATTTTTGTCCATCTGTTGCGTGCAATCCTGCCGTCTCTGCCCTCTCATGAAGTCTCTCCCGTGTCACGTACATCTCGATTTCGTTCCATGTTTGTGTTGTCAAATTCGTGCGGTATCCTCGTTTGACACGCCAGGTTGATATTCTTGGGCAAGGATGACACTTAATGGCTCTTCTTTTGTGCCACCCTTAGCGACCAGAGAACATCGAACCATGATTTACTGTCGTTTGACAGTGGGCATCCGTCAGGAGATGTTGATAGGTGTCGTTGAAGTCTGCCAGTTTCTCTGGACAGTATGTGTCAAAAGGCTCCACGCCCTTTGTGTTGTTACATTCTTGAGTTATCCTCAATTGGCTCGCCGGTTTGATATTCCTGGACAAGGATGGCACTTAGTGGCTCTTCTTTTGTGCCACCCTTAGCGACCAGAGAACATCGAACCATGATTTACTGTCGCTTGACAGTAGGCATCCTTCAGCAAATGCCGATAGGCGTCGTTGATGTCTGCAAGTTTCTTTGGACAGTACCTGTCAAAAGGCTCCACGCCCTTTGCGTTGTTTCTCCGCGGCCGTCTCGTCACGGTCGCGTGCGTGTGGTGCGTTGCCAGCAGATGGATTTCCGCGCGGTGGACCGCTCGCCCATCTCAGGTCAACGCCTTCACGAAGGGTCACGCGGGGCAGCCGCCCATTAGCTCCAGGTACAAGGGAAAGTGTTTGCTGCGGACCCTTCTTTTGTTGTCGGCCGCGCTCCCGAGGTGGCCCGGTTGACAGCGTCCCCCGCTGGGAAACCCGCCAGTTTACAACTAGTCCGGCTGCTCCCCCTGTCTCGTAAGAGTTTTGCCGGTTCGCTTTCACGTTCTCAACTGCATTCACAGAAATTTTTCATCATCCTTATGTGATTACACAATGTCATACATAATACCACTTAGTATTGTCTTTCACAATTTTTTTTAGAACAAACATGAGACTTAATTATTTTTTTAAATAAAAAGAATTAGATGAATCGACAATATATAAAATAAAATTTAAATGACTTGACCATGTAAAAAAATAAAAGTGAAATGACTTGACAATGTAAAAAAATTAAAATTAAATGAACTGACAATATAATATTTAAATCCACATCACTATGTGGTTCACTTACGTTTTAATAAATCAAGTGCTACTTATTAATTCACTAAAATGAATAGGATTATCCCTTGTGCAAGTATAGGTCAGGACAGCATAGGGTTCACATGTTATTTACACACACACATGCACACCTGTTGTCTATTCTACAAACTAACTACCCATAAACATGCATTACTCATAATTCTACTTCTATCCACTCCTAGTTAAGCCCACAAGCCACTCCAATTCTATTTCAACACCGTGTATATACCACTACAGCAATGTTCTAATTCGCCCTCTTCTTGACGCTCGCGGCATACGTCTTGTCATATAATGAATATGGAGACTTTCCTTAAACATACACATTAAAAAGAACAATGGTTATTTGCACACCAAAACATTTATACCAGTACACACACCTGAAAAGAGACTCGCAATTATACATTTATCATACTCATATATTCACACATAAAACAGTAAGAAAATTTCATCTAAAATTACGTTATCACAAGAATTAATCACACAGATGGCTCTGAGAAGGTTAAAATGTCTGCACTATACAAGTTATACTACATTTTCTTACCCATTTTGCTGCGATTTCGTTCCTTCTTTAAGTTACCTTTCGCTTCCAAATCAGTTATTTCGCCTGTGGTGGTTATTCTGGATTCATTTCTCATGAATGGCAAAATTGTGGTCACCTCTATTCTGTAAAACAGTATCATCTTAACATATTGAACTTACAACAGACACAAAAGATTCGAATCCTCCTGTAGTTTAAATGACAAATGTTTTGCTTCATCCTTATTACCTTAAACCAAGCTTTCCTTCGTTCCCATAATCAAAATTATTTAATCATCCTCTACCTTCAAGAGGGAAATTTCCTCAGTACAAATCATATAGGCTGCAGTGCATCCCGCACCAGCGAAAACAGTAGGCTGTAATGCTCACAGCATCAGCAAAACACATAAACGTCGCTTTTCTGGGACAAGTATTAACGCAGAATAAATTTTCCAGGCTTTGGCTCAACATCAATCAAGACTACAAAAAGGATCCATATTTCCGTTCCATTCTCCATTTGCTGAAAAACTGCTCGTATTTGACTACCACAATAATATTTCAGAGCCACGTAAATTACACAAACCACAATTCTTCTTTCACCTTGAAGGGAATCAATATACTTACGAAATCCACAGACAGCACTTTACGTACTCAGCTATAAAGAACAAAAAAAGACATATATCATCAATATTAACATATCATCGCATATTGGGAAGCCAATAGTTAAACAATCGTATTATCGCATCCTGTTTTCAAGATTCCAGATTTACACATTCCTTTCTCAGAGTTCTCTTATCTTAAAATATTCATACAGCACGCATACTATAGTAAGAGATCCTCATTTATACAGACAGATATAGAATAGTAATAGATAGATAGTAGTACTGAAAACAGAAAATCGGAAACAAGGCTACTAACAGCTGGGGACCTGGGTTTGCCAGACCCATAATACCCACAGATCGGATATTCCCCTGAGTTTTGCATTAATTCAACACAGATCTTGCTTCTCTCAGGAGCGACTCTTTTCAATTTACACAAAAAAAAACATAAACAGCATTTCACTCGTTCACAAAGAAACCTTTTATCTTCACGTTTGAATCAAACTAAATCCTAATTGCACAAGGAAAGAAAAAAATTAAAACATCACTTCAATCAATCACATAGAAACATCTTTATCATTATTTTTACCAACATATTATTCAAAATGCATTTATCACAAATGTAAACTAATCAATTCATTCTCCTCTCTATAAATCCTATGTACTCATTTGCCATGTCGCTCATTTGTTCCGATTTGGCGCCTTCTGGGCTGATCATTTGTCATTGCCGGTTTCGTTCATTCCCATTTGCCGGATTATGTCTAGGGTTGGACGGCCGAATTTCAACATCACGTGGTGCTCCGCCTACAGTCCTATTTCCACCGTATTCATCGTAGTACCGATTCTGGTTGCCGTACCTGTAGCGTTCACGATTCTGTCCACGTCCTCGATCATTTCTGTTGTTCCACCTGTGTTCGCGACTGTCACCCCAGTTTCTATACGGCCTGTCCCGATTATTGTTCCGTTCGCGTCGCGACGACCAGTCACGCCGTTGATTAGTACGACGGCCACGACTGCGATCGCGCTGCTGTGCCCCGTAATAACTTTGTGCCTGATTAGGCGGGCATTCTGCTGTATTATATTCCAACTCTTGGAGAAGTGTTTTAAACGTTTCCACGTCCTCTTTGCATCGTCCCGCAAGAATGACGTGGCGCAAGTGCATCGGCAGTTTGGTGATGCATATCCTAATTAGTTCCGCAGGCCCGTATGGGTCGTATAAAAATTGATTTGCCTGCAGCATGTGGTCGAATAGGCGTGCAGGGCTGCCGAAACCAGACTGGTTCAAATTTGGCAGCATAATTATGCCATGTTTGACCCTATCTTGTGCCGCTTCCGACCAATAGGCGGACAGAAAGGCTTGTCGAAACTCCCGAGTGGAGTTGCAGTGACGCGCTGCCGACCTCATGCGAATCGCCTTCCAAATAGCCACACATATATTCTATCTTATGTGAACTTGCCCAGTCAGGAGGAAGACAGAACTCAAATTGCTCGAGCCATGCTCGTGGATGTATTCCTTTTTGCAAATTTCGGAATATCTCAAACTTTCTCACCGTAAGGAAATGTTTGAAATCAAATCCCCGCATTTCCTCCTGGCGAGGCCCTTGAATGTTTCTATTCGTCTCATGTCTGCCCCTCAAATTACATTCTTCCCTGTCGTCAAAATCTCCCTCGTGGCCGGAGTCCCTCTCTGCACTGTTCGTACGGCTATTTTTAGTGCTATTGGCGAGTTCGGAATCACACGCCATGCGGTTTTCCAGATGCGCCACGCGTTCTTGTAATTCGCCTGTTACAGCTCTGTGTTGCCTGTTTACTTCGAATTGTCCCTTCTGAAATTTAAGAAGCGAACGCACTTCTTCGGCCTCTGCGGCCGCTACCGGTGTACTATTGTTCTCGCTTTCCGTCAGCTTCATCGTGCCTACAATGTCCGCTAATGCCGCAATCTTATCCTCTATTTGTCTCTTGTCCTCCGCCCCAGTCTGCTTCAATTGTTCAACCTGCTGTTCCAACGCGTGGATCGCTAAACTGTTGTCCGCTATTGTGTTGCTAACGGACGTGGGACAATGCGTTTCCGCCTCTTGGACCCTCGAGAGTACCTGGTGGTGTTCCCTTTGGCATTCTTCCCTCAGCTCTTGGAAATTCCTAAGTAGCCGTTCTTCGCTTTCTTTAGATTCGGCCTCGCCACTCCGCTTGCTCTGTTCTAGGGCTTGCAGACGGTCATCGATTTGTTCAAATGTACGGCCTAATTCTTTCATAATATCACTTTTTATTTCACTTGCCAGATTGTTTATTCTTTGTGAGATATCATCGGACACTCTCTGCATCGACTTGTCGACTTTATTTGTCTGCTGGATTAGTTTTTCGTCTATTTGTTCGCCTAGCTCGCGGATAGATTTTTCAGATTTCTGCGTCATTTGTTCGCCTAGCTCGCGGATCGATTTTTCGGATAATTCTTTTTGTTCTCGGAACGATTTTTCTGATGATTCTTTTTGTTCTCAGAACGATTTTTCTGATGATTCTTTTTGTTCTCGGAACGATTTTTCAAATGATTCTTTATTTTGTTGCAATAAGGCTTTCATGAGTTCTGCCAAATCAATTTGGTTAGTAGGAGGCAAATTAATTTCTGGCTCTGCTGTGAGCCCGTTCGTGCTGTTTTGCATTTCGTCTGAAGTATTCCCCATTGCAATTACGGAACCGCCCGACGCGTTATCATTCGAAATCAAATTATCCCCTTGGTCCATGTTGCTTAAGTTGTCGGACCGCTTACTTTTAGTTTGGTTACGTGTCTGCATTAGTTCAATTTACACCCAGTACGTAACACACTAATCACAGTAAATGTATCCCCCAAAAATTTCGACAGTTACACGAAAGGTACCCAACCTAGTACGCACTTTTTCACACGCAAAACAAATTTTTATCTTTGATCGATACAGTGAAATTTACAAGCGAGAGAAAAAAAACACACACACACATATAAAACACACAAATATAGAATACACATAAAAAAAGAAAACAAAACAAGACAAACAACGCAACGCCGATCAACAACGCCGCGAATCTTTTGAAAGTCTGCTCAGAACAACGCAGAAGTTGTTTGAGCGCTGTAGGGAAAAAAATTAAGATTATACAACGCTTGCAATCTAACGTTTCAGAGATTCCAGAGTCTAGCGGAATCACAGAACAGGGTCGCCATGTGTAATGTTGCTACATGAATTTGCTATGCTGAAATCGGTGCTAATAGCCAATGAAAGCGGGTTGAAAGCCGTGAGCTGTCTGGGGAAGTTAATCTTGCATTACTAACCAACTGTTTCAGCAGGTAACTAGTCTAGGTTTACCACATTACCAACCAGACTAACATTGATTATAATCTTTTACAGTCATACAACAACCGGTAATATATATATATATATATATATATATATATATATATATATATATATATATATATATATATATAAGGAGAATTTAAATAAAACGAAAGAAATCAGTTTATATTTGGAAATTTATTTTTAAGATTGATCATCGAAATTTCAGCATATTATACGTGAGTTATAACTGAGCTGGTGCCTTATTTACGATTGTGAAAATGTGAGATTGGAATCTTACGGAACACATAAAATATGGAGCCAAGATTGGGAGACTGGATACAACACTGCATTCATAAAACAACACACAAAGAACATTGAAACACATGCAAGAGAAAGTTAGCCACTACAAACAGATTCAAATTTTTACCCAAAGAAATTACGTTCGAAGCACAATCCTGTCCGTCATGTAATTACCACACACTGGTATACTAAATTCATATTAACTCTTTGTGAAATCTTCGCGAAAAGAATAGCTGAGGGCTACTTTGATGATTACACCACATGCTTCACGTGGTCAACTTGGTTTACACAAAGCGTATAACTCCACAATAATTTTGATAATTAAAATAAATTAGATCGAAAAGCAAATTACGAAAGAAAAACCTCGAACTGGTTATTAACGTCTTACTGTTAACCTGACGGGTCAAACAGTTATATAAGCACGTGGTACTGGTCTCGCAAAGTACATCCCACGTGGGTTGAACATAAAGAAAAGTTGCTATATTCAAAATATTGTCAAGACGAGACGTTATAATCACACAAGCATTTGCATTTAAGATTGATCTTAGAGTTACTGATCAACACGTGGTTCCACTTAACTCACAAAGTAGTAACAAAGCAACTCCCGGAAAATAATATG